>NW_027521186.1:37696-113274 GCF_052094955.1 Ictidomys tridecemlineatus | reverse complement strand
TTGATGTAGCCCAAAGTAGAGACTGGCGAAAATTCACTTTCATTGAAAGGGCTTGCCCAGCTTCCAAAAAACTAGGAATCTCCAGAAATCTCAGCAAATGTTTTTTCACCCAATCTTGATGATACTTTCAGGTAATGATCAGTACACCAGTCCCACCTGGCTCACCAAATTTTGTTCTTCTAGGTTAAACCATTCGTTTGCAGTAACTGTTTTCATTTTGAGGTTTCACTCTTTTTCTCCTATATGAATACATGCAGTTAGAACTCTAAATCAAACACGGTTTGTGCTAGCTCTTTGAAAAATGACACAATAAAGTAGTTCCAAGTTCTATGTCTATGGTTTGTTTGCTTTTGATGTAGCCCAAAGCAGAGACTGGCGAAAATCATTTTCATTGAAAGGGCTTGCCCAGCTGCCAAAAAACTACGTATCTCCTGGAATCATTAGAAAATTTTTTTTCACCCAATCTTGATGATAGTTTGAGGTAATGATCAGTACACAAATCCCACTTGGCTCACCAAATTTCGTTCTTCTAGTTAAAACCGTTCCTTTGCAGTAACCGTTTTCATTTTGAATTTTCACTCTGTTTTCTCCTAGATGGATACATTTAGTTGGAACTCTAAATCAAACACGGTTTGTGCTAGGTCTTTGAAACTTGGCACAAAAAATTAATTCCAAGTTCTACCTCTATGGTTTGTTTGCTATTCATGTACTCCAATGAAGAGACTGGCGAAAATCACTTTCATTGAAAGGGCTTGCCCAGCTTCCAAAAAACTACGAATCTCCTGGAATCTCAGCAAATGTGTTTTCACCCAATCTTTATTATACTTTCAGGTCATTATCAGTACACGAGTCCCACATGGCTCACCAAATGTCGTTCTTCTAGGTTAAACCGTTCGTTTGCAGTAACCGTTTTTATTTTGAGGTTTCACTCTAGAATTTAGTTGGAACTGTAAATCAAACACGATTTGTGCTAGCTTTTTGAAACTTGGCACAATAAAGTAGTTCCAAGTTCTATCTCTATGGATTGTTTGCTATTGATGTAGCCCAAAGCAGAGCCTTTCGAAATATCTTTCATTGAAAGGAATTGCCCAGCTTTAAAAATTACGAATCTTCTGAAGTCTCAGCAAATGTTTTTTCACCCAATATTGATGATACTTTCAGGTGATGATCAGTACACCAATATTACTTGGCTCACCAACTTTCGTTCTTCTAGGTTAAACCATTCGTTTGCAGTAACCGTTTTCATTTTTGAGGTTTCACTCTGTTTTCTCCTATATGGATACATGTAGTTGAAACTCTAAATCAAACACGGCTTGTGCTGGCTCTTGAAACTTGGCACAATAAAGTAGTTCCAAGTTCTATCTCTATGGTTTGTTTGCTGTTGATGTAGCCCTAAGCAGAGACTGGCGAATATCACTTTCATTGGAAAGGGCTTGCCCAGCTTCCAAAAAACTACGAATCTCCTGGAATCTCAGCAAATGTGTTTTGACCCAATCTTGGTGATACTTTCAGGTAATGATCAGTACACCAGTCGCACTTGGCTCACCAAATTTCGTTCTTCTAGGTTAAACCGTTCGTTTGCAGTCACCGTTTTCATTTTGAGGTTTCATTCTGTTTTCTCCTATATGGATACATGTAGTTGGAACCCGAAATAAAACACGGTTTCTGCTAGCTATTTGAAACGTGGCACAATAAAGTAGTTCCAAGTTTTATCTCTATGGTTTGTTTGCTATTGATGTAAGCCCAAAGCAGAGACTGGCAAAATCTCTTTCATTGAAAGGGCTTGCCCAGCTTCCAAAAAACTACGACTCTTGAAATCTCAGCAAATGTTTTTTCACCCAATCTTGATGATACTTTCAGGTAATGATCAATACACCAATCGCACTTGGATCACCAAATTTCGTTCTTCTAGGTTAAACCGTTCGTTTGCAGTAACCGTTTTCATTTTGAGGAGTCACACTGTTTTCTCCTATATGGATACATGTATTTGGAACTCTAAATCAAACACGGTTTGCGCTAGCTCTTTGAAACTTGGCACAATAAAGTAGTTCCAAGTTCTTTCTTTATGGTTTGTTTGCTATTGATGTAGCACAAAGGCAGAGACTGGCGAAAATCACTCTAATTTAAAGGGTTTGCACAGCTTCCCCAAAACTACGAATCTCCTGAAATCTCAGCAAATGTTTTTTCACCCAATCTTGATGATACTTTCAGATAATGATGAATACACCAGTCCCACTTGGCGCACCAAATTTTGTTCTTCTAGGTTAAACCGTTCGTTTGCAGTAACCGTTTTCATTTTGAGGTTTCACTCTGTTTTCTCCTATATTGATACATGTATTTGGAACTCTAAATCAAAACACGGTTTGTGTTAGCTCTTTGAAACTTAGCACAATAAAGTAGTTCCAAGTTCTATTCTTATTGTATGTTTGCTACTGATGTAGCCCAAAGCAGAGACTGGCAAAAATCACATTAATTGAAAGGGCTTGCCCAGCTTCCAAAAAACTAACAATCTCGTGAATCTCAGCAAATGTTTTTTCACCCAATCTTGATGATACTTTCAGGTAATGATCAGTACACCAGTCCCACTTGGCTCAACAAATTTCGTTCTTCTAGGTTAAACTGTTCGTTTGCAGTAACCGTTTTCATTTTGAGGTTTCACTCTGTATTCTCCTATATAAATACATGTAGTTGGAATTCTAAATCAAACACGGTTTGTGCTAGCTCTTTGAAACTTGGCACAATAAAGTAGTTCCAAGTTGTATCTCTATGGTTTGTTTGCTATTGATGTAGCCCAAAGTAGAGACTGGCGAAAATCACTTTCATTGAAAGGGCTTGCCCAGCTTCCAAAAAACTAGGAATCTCCAGAAATCTCAGCAAATGTTTTTTCACCCAATCTTGATGATACTTTCAGGTAATGATCAGTACACCAGTCCCACCTGGCTCACCAAATTTTGTTCTTCTAGGGTTAAACCATTCGTTTGCAGTAACTGTTTTCATTTTGAGGTTTCACTCTTTTTCTCCTATATGAATACATGCAGTTAGAACTCTAAATCAAACACGGTTTGTGCTAGCTCTTTGAAAAATGACACAATAAAGTAGTTCCAAGTTCTATGTCTATGGTTTGTTTGCTTTTGATGTAGCCCAAAGCAGAGACTGGCGAAAATCATTTTCATTGAAAGGGCTTGCCCAGCTGCCAAAAAACTACGTATCTCCTGGAATCATTAGAAAATTTTTTTTCACCCAATCTTGATGATAGTTTGAGGTAATGATCAGTACACAAATCCCACTTGGCTCACCAAATTTCGTTCTTCTAGTTAAAACCGTTCCTTTGCAGTAACCGTTTTCATTTTGAATTTTCACTCTGTTTTCTCCTAGATGGATACATTTAGTTGGAACTCTAAATCAAACACGGTTTGTGCTAGGTCTTTGAAACTTGGCACAAAAAATTAATTCCAAGTTCTACCTCTATGGTTTGTTTGCTATTCATGTACTCCAATGAAGAGACTGGCGAAAATCACTTTCATTGAAAAGGGCTTGCCCAGCTTCCAAAAACTACGAATCTCCTGGAATCTCAGCAAATGTGTTTTCACCCAATCTTTATTATACTTTCAGGTCATTATCAGTACACGAGTCCCACATGGCTCACCAAATGTCGTTCTTCTAGGTTAAACCGTTCGTTTGCAGTAACCGTTTTTATTTTGAGGTTTCACTCTAGAATTTAGTTGGAACTGTAAATCAAACACGATTTGTGCTAGCTCTTTGAAACTTGGCACAATAAAGTAGTTCCAAGTTCTATCTCTATGGATTGTTTGCTATTGATGTAGCCCAAAGCAGAGCCTTTCGAAAATATCTTTCATTGAAAGGAATTGCCCAGCTTTAAAAATTACGAATCTTCTGAAGTCTCAGCAAATGTTTTTTCACCCAATATTGATGATACTTTCAGGTGATGATCAGTACACCAATATTACTTGGCTCACCAACTTTCGTTCTTCTAGGTTAAACCATTCGTTTGCAGTAACCGTTTTCATTTTGAGGTTTCACTCTGTTTTCTCCTATATGGATACATGTAGTTGAAACTCTAAATCAAACACGGCTTGTGCTGGCTCTTTGAAACTTGGCACAATAAAGTAGTTCAAGTTCTATCTCTATGGTTTGTTTGCTGTTGATGTAGCCCTAAGCAGAGACTGGCGAATATCACTTCATTGAAAGGGCTTGCCCAGCTTCCAAAAAACTACGAATCTCCTGGAATCTCAGCAAATGTGTTTTGACCCAATCTTGGTGATACTTTCAGGTAATGATCAGTACACCAGTCCTACTTGGCTCACCAAATTTCTTTCTTCTAGGTTAAACCGTTCGTTTGCAGTCACCGTTTTCATTTTTGAGGGTTTCACTCTGTTTTCTCCTAAATATATACATGTAGTTGAAATTCTAAATCAAACACGGTTTGTGCTAGCTCTTTGAAACTTGGCAAAATAAAGTAGTTCCAAGTTCTATCACTATGGTTTGTTTGTTATTGATGTAACCCAAAGCAGAGACTGGCGAAAATCACTTTCATTAAAAGGGCTTGCCCAGCTTCCAAAAAACTACGAACCGTTTGGAATATCAGCAAATGTTTTTTCACCCAATCTTGATGATACTTTCAGGTAATGATCAGTACACCAGTCCCACTTGGCTCACCAAATTTTGTTCTTCTAGGTTAAACCGTTCGTTTGCAGTCACCGTTTTCATTTTGAGGTTTCAATCTGTTTTCTCCTATATAAATACATGTAGTTGAAAGTCTAAATCAAACACGGTTCCTGCTAGCTCTATGAAACTTGGCACAATAAAGTAGTTCCAAGTTCTATCTCTATGGTTTGTTTGCTATTGATGTAACCCAAAGAAGAGACTGGTGAAAATCACTTTAATTGAAAGGGCATGCCAGGCTTCCAAAAAACTACGAATCTCCTGGATTCTCAGCAAATGGTTTTTCACCCCAATCTTCATGATACTTTCAGGTAATGATCAGTACACCAGTCTCACTTGGCTCACGAAATTTCGTTCTTCTAGGTTAAACAGTTCGTTTGTAGCAACCGTTTTCATTTTGAGGTTTCACTCTGTTTTATTCTATTTGGATACATGTAGTTGGAATTCTAAATCAAACACGGTTTGTGCTAGCTCTTTAGAAGTTGGCGCAAAAAAGTTGTTCTGAGTTTTATCTCTATGGTTTGTTTGCTATTGATGTCACCCAAAGCAGAGACTGGCGAAAATCACTTTCATTGAAAGGGCTTGCCCAGCTTCCAAAAAACTACGAATCTCCTATAATCTCAGCAAATGTTTATTCACCCAATCTTCATGATACTTTCAGGTAATGATCAGTACACCAGTCCCACTTGGCTCACCAAATTTCGTTTCTTCTAGTTTAAACTTTCCGTTTGCAGTAACCGTTTTCATTTTGAGGTTTCACTCTGTTTTCTCCTATATGGATAAATGTAGTTGAAACTCTAAATCAAACACGGTTTGTGCTTGCTCTTTAAAACGTGGCACAATAAAGTAGTTCCAAGTTCTATCTCTATGGTTTGTTTGCTATTGATGTAGTCTAAAGCACAGACTGGCGAAAATCACTTTCATTGAAAGGTCTTGCCCAGCTTTATAAAAACTACGAATCTCCAGGAATCTTAGCAAATGTTTTTTCCATCCAATCTTTATGATACTTTCAGGTAATGATCAGTACACTAATATTACCTGGCTCACCAAATTTCGTTCTTCTAGGTTAAACCGTTCGTCTCTAGTAACCGTTTTCATTTTGAGGTTTCACTCTGTTTTCTTCTGTATGGATACATGTATTTGGAACTCTAAATCAAACACGGTTTGTGCTACCTCTTTGAAACATGGAACAATAACTTAGTTCCAAGTTCTATCTCTATGGTTTGTTTGCTATTGATGTAGCCCAAAGCAGAGACTGGCGAAAATCACTTTCATTGAAAGGGCTCGCCCAGCTTCTAAAAAACTACGAATCCCATGAAAACTCAGCAAAAGTTTTTTCACCCAATCTTGATGAAACTATCAGGTAATCATCAGTACACCAATCCAACTTGGCTCACCAAATTTCGTTCTTCTAGGTAAAACCGTTCGTTTGCAGTAACCGTTTTCATTTTGAGGTTTCACTCTGTTTTCTCCTATATGGATACATGTAGTTGGAACTCTAAATCAAACATGGTTTGTGCTAGCTCTTTGAAACTTGGCACAATAAAGTAGTTCCAAGTTCTATCTCTATGGTTTGTTTGCTATTCATGTACCCCAAAGAAGAGACTGGGGAAAATCACTTTCATTGAAGGGCTTGCCCAGCTTCCAAAAACTACGAATCTCCTATAATCTCAGCAAATATTTATTCACCCAATCTTCAATGATACTTTCAGGTAATGATCAGTACACCAGTCCCACTTTGCTCACCAAATTTCGTTCTTCTAGGTTAAACCGTTCGTTTGCAGTAACCGTTTCATTTTGAGGTTTCACTCTGTTTTTCTCCTATATGGATAGATGTATGTTGAAACTCTAATCAAACACGGTTTGTGCTTGCTCTTTGAAACGTGGGCACAATAAAGTAGTTCCAAGTTCTATCTCTATGGTTTGTTTGCTATTGATTTAGCCCATAGCAGAGACTGGCGAAAATCACTTTCATTGAAAGGGCTTGCCCAGCTTTCCCAAACCTACGAATCTCCTGGAATCTCAGCAAATGTTTTTTCACCCAAACTTGATGATACTTTCAGGTAATGATCAGTACACCAATCCCACTAGGCTCACCAAATTTCGTTGTTCTTGGTAAAACCGTTCGTTTGCAGTAACTGTTTTCATTTTGATGTTTCACTCTGTTTTGCTCCTATATCGATACAAGTATTTGGTACTCTAAATCAAACACGGTTTGTCCTTGGTCTTTGAAACTTGGCACAATAAAGTAGTTCCAAGTTCTCTCTCTATGCTTTGTTTGCTATTTGATGTAGCCCAAAGCAGAGACTAGCGAAAATCACATTCATTGCATGTGCTTGCCCAGCTACAAAAAAACTACGAATCTCCTGGAATCTCAGCTAATGTTCTTTCCCCCAATATTGATGATACTTTCAGGTAATGATCAGTACAATAGTCCAAATTGGTTCACAAAATTTTGTTCTTCTAGGTAAAACCGTTCGTTTGCAGTCACCATTTTCATTTTGAGGTTTCACTCTGTTTTATCCTATAATGGATACATGTAGATGGAACTCTAAATCAAACATGGTTTTTGCTAGCTTTTTCAAACTTGGCACAATAACGTAGTTCCACGTTCTATCTCTATGGTTTTTTGCTATTGATGTAGCCCAAAGAAGAGACTTTCGAGAATCACTTTCATTGAAAGGGCTTGCCCAGCTTCCAAAAAACTACGAATCTCCTAAAAACTCAGCAAATGTTTTTTCACCCAATCTTGCTGATACTTTCAGGTACTAATCAGTACACTGATCCCACTTGGCTCACCAAATTTCGTTTTTCTAGGTTAAACTGTTCATTTGCAGTAACCGTTCCATATTGAGGTTTCACTCTGTTTTCTCCTATATGGATACATGTAGTTGGAAATGTAAATCAAACACGGTTTGTGCTAGCTTTTTGAAACTTGGCACAATAAAGTAGTCTTAAGTTCTATCTTTATGGTTTGTTTTCTATTGATGTACCCCAAAGCAGAGACTGGCGAAAATCCCTTTCTTTGAAAGGGCTTGCCCAGGTTCCATAAAACTACCAATCTCCTGGAATCTCAGCAAAAGTTTTTTCACCCAATCTTGATGATACTTTCAGGTAATGATCAGTACAACACTCCCACTTGGCTCACCAAATTTTGTTCTTCTACGTTAAACCGTTCGTTTGTAGTAACCGTTTTCATTTTGAGGTTTCACTCTGTTTTATTCTATTTGGATACATGTAGTTGGAATTCTAAATCAAACACGGTTTGTGCTAGCTCTTTAGAAGTTGGCACAAAAAAGTTGTTCCAAGTTCTATCTCTATGGTTTGTTCGCTATTGATGTCACCCAAAGCAGAGACTGGCGAAAATCACTTTCATTGAAAGGGCTCGCCCAGCTTCTAAAAAACTACGAATCCCCTGAAAACTCAGTAAAAGTTTTTTCACCCAATCTTGATGAAACTTTCAGGTAATCATCAGTACACCAATCCAACTTGGCTCACCAAATTTCGTTCTTCCAGGTAAAACCGTTCGTTTGCAGTAACCGTTTTCATTTTGAGGTTTCACTCTGTTTTCTCCTATATGGATACATGTATATAAAACTCTAAATCAAACACGGTTTGTGCTAGCTCTTTGAAACTTGGCACAATAAAGTAGTTCCAACTTCTATCTCTATGGTTTGTTTGCTACTGATGTAGCCCAAAGAAGAGACTTTCAAAAATCACTTTAATTGAAAGGGCTTGCCCAGCTTCCAAAAAACTACTAATCTTTTGAAAACTCAGCAAATGTTTTTTCACCCAATTTTGATGATACTTTCAGGTAATTATCACTACACCAGTCCCACTTTGCTCACCAAATTTCGTTCATCTAGGTTAAAACGTTCGTTTTCAGTAATCGTTTTCATTTTGAGGTTTCACTCTGTTTTCTTCTATATGGATACATGTATATAAAACTCTAAATCAAACACGGTTTGTGCTAGCTCTTTGAAACTTGGCACAATAAAGTAGTTCCAACTTCTATCTCTATGGTTTGTTTGCTATTGATGTCACCCAAAGCAGAGACTGGCGAAAATCACTTTCATTGAAAGGGCTTGCCCAGCTTCCAAAAAACTACCAATCTCCTGGAATCTCAGCAAATGTTTATTCACACTATCTTCATGATACTTTCAGGTAATGATCAGTACACCAGTCTCACTTGGCTCACCAAATTTCGTTCTTCTAGGTTAAACTTTCCGTTTGCAGTAACCGTTTTCATTTTGAGGTTTCACTCTGTTTTCTCCTATATGGATAAATGTAGTTGGAACTCTAAATCAAACACGGTTTGTGCTTGCTCTTTGAAACGTGGCACAATAAAGTAGTTCAAAGTTCTATCTCTATGGTTTGTTTGCTATTGATGTAGTCTAAAGCACAAACTGGCGAAAATCACTTTCATTGAAAGGGCTTGCCCAGCTTTCAAAAAACTACGAATCTCCAGGAATCTTAGCAAATGTTTTTTCATCCAATCTTTATGATACTTTCAGGTAATGATCAGTACACTAATCTTACCTGGCTCACCAAATTTCGTTCTTCTAGGTTAAACCGTTCGTCTCCAGTAACCGTTTTCATTTTGAGGTTTCACTCTGTTTTCTTCTATATGGATACATGTATATGAAACTCTAAATCAAACACGGTTTGTGATAGCTCTTTGAAACTTGGCACAATAAAGTAGTTCCAAGTTCTATCTCTATGGTTTGTTTGCTACTGATGTAGCCCAAAGAAGAGACTGTCGGAGACCAGCTCCAACAGGGGGTCTCAGGGGACGAATGGATGGTGAGGAGTCGGCGAAAGAGGGGGTGGAGAAACAACACAGACACCAAAGTGAAGGTGTTGATCCCAATCTTTACTTGTGAATTTGATCATATATACTTTTCATTTTGGCAGGCTTACAGTACTTTGTGGTTACAAAACAGGAATCATTATTCAAACAAAACAAAATATTACATAGCTAGAATTAGAATAAAAGAATGTATCTTGGCTTATGCATAAGCAAGCATTTGTACTTTCAGTTCGCGTTTTGCTTTGAGCAGTTTCTGCTTAGTTAACTTTTAATAATAGTTACAAATGTCCCAAACTATTGGCCTATACCTTGACTATTCTTTCTTGACTTACTGACTGGAACCGGTGCCATGGTTACGGCAAGGGGTTGACTTGTTATTACTTTTAATCAAACAGAAGTAAGAGCACAAACCATTGTGCACAGGAACAAGAACAAGTTGCCCAGTACTAAGCACTAATCTATCTTCTTAACATTAATTTTTCTTCTCTAGATTTTAATTTAATTTCTCAAAAACTTCCTTGACAGGAATACAGGGAGTTTTTCTGTAGACATTAACAATTTACATTCCACAGCTGAATCATTGCATTTAGAGCAAACAGATCTATGCTTTAGAAGTAGTTACATTAATTGGGAAAGTCATGATTTTTCCTTTATACTTATTGGTCATATGAGAAATCCAAACCATACTTATTAAATGAATACAAAAACAAATCAGCCAATTCCCAGAAACATACTGCGCTCCTCCAGAGGATGGACGCCTTGCTCCATCCACCTCAGTAGGGCCTTGCCATTGCCTGAGTCAGGGGAGGGGCGCAGCATTTCCCTTTTTTTATTTTTTAATTTGAGATGTTCGATTTGGACGGAGATGCTTCTGATTGATTTTCAGACAAGTCTGAAGAGGACTGGAAGAATGAGACAAACAAGAACAATGAATAAAAGCCAAAACCAATATTAATCATATATGACCACCAAGTACTATTGGAAATAGTTTTTTGTACATTTTTCTATAAGTCTGCAGCAAGGTCAGCTGTAGAGTCAGTAGATAAATAAGCCTTACTTATATATTTTACTTGTTGTTGTAAATCTTGTATATTGGGGCCTATTTCAGTTTTATTCGAAATCCCTAATAAATGAGTTTGTACTTGATTCCATCCATATTTAGTTTGATTATATTTTAAGGGAGTAACACAGATCCATTTGAAATTAGCATGACATTTGGTTGTCATTTGAGTTTTTATATTTTTAATCTGGTTTCCTACAAATAATAAAGCTTCCTCTAAGGCATTAATTCAGGCCTCCAATTTCTTATCTATTTTTTCTTGAATAGCCAATGCTAATGAAACATTATGAGATAAATCATTAACATGATGAGCAGTATGAATTTCTTTAACTAAAGCTGTAGTAGATAAAGCTAAAGAAGTAATGATTCCTATTAATGCTGTAATTCCTAAAATTAATGTTGCAACAAATCGCTTAGGTCTAATTAATTCATTAAATTTTTTAAGAATTTGTGACCCTTCATCATCATACCAATCATCATTAAGAAGGACAGGAATCATTACATAGGAAGGCTGATGTATAATTATAAAAGTAGTATAGTTTTTTGGAAGGTTAGCATGTATACAATTAGTTAACATACATTGATCACAGGAAATAGAATAAACACTATTGTTACGATAAATTGTCAAGGTATTATTATTACCTACTAAAATAGTATGAGGAGCATTAATGCAAGCACGAATATTAAAAGGTTCTGGAGTTTTACCAGGTCTGGTTAAAAGAACCATATTAGTTGCTGCAATTAATCTAAAGAGATCTGGGAAGTATGAAACCTTTCCATTAGGGAGCTCACTCTGAAATATGGGAGTGACCCAACCAGGTGAGAACCACCTATGAATAGGAAAACTTGTATACATTCCTTCAGTATGATTAAATTTTTGAAACTTAGTCTTAAAATAATTTTTATAATCAAAATGAGGGGCAGAAGCAGACCAATCATAGATTTTAACATCTGAACACTTAGGCTGAAAGACTTGTGCCCTTTGCATAAATCCACATTGAAACCAATGAGGAAATTCTTCCCAAGGATCAATCATATTATTCCAATAAAAATATTTTTTGTTATTCTTTAATTCACATGGTTCAATGGCTTCAGGTAGTGTCTTATTAACATAGGTTTCATTAACTATATAATATCCTAAAGAAACCATTTCGAGGAGCCAAAGGCTCCTCTTTTTATTATCCATGTCTGGGAAGCCAGGAGGGCAATCAGTAAAATATTGTCTATAATTAATAGGCATACATCCTTGAGGGATGAATTTATTATCAGTAGCAAAGCAAATAGGAGTCTCTTCTATTAAACCCTTGAAATTAATATTATAGGACATCTTATGAGGAATAAGGGAATCAGAAATCCCTCCTAACAAATCAGGATTATCAGTAAACACCTTAATATTAAGTTTTCCCCAATCAGTAACTCTTAAAAGAGGAGGATCAGGAAAATAAGCCCAATAAGATTGATTAGCAGAAATCAGTGATACCTGACAGGATAAGAGTGCTAGCATAGCAAGAAACACTTTTTCAGGAGAGGCAGAGGCACCTTGGCTAAAAACCAAGTTTTGTGCCTGACTGGTCAGATGTTTTATTTGACCCCAGGAGGGTAATTTTGATGTCAATGTTGTTCGTGCCTGTCGAGGGGAATGAAGGTGAACATTAGTCATGTCCTCGGCAAGTTCTTCATCCTGGGTCGATGGCATCCTTGGGTATGGCTTGGGGAGGAACCTCCGCCTGCGATGTGGGCGAGTCATAATGTCTGATGAGTCGATCTTGAATCCACAAAGGTGAAGTAGCGTCCTGTGGAAACACACAAGCATATCCTCTCCCCAATGTTAAGAGAATATCAGGTCCTTTCCACTGTCCAGTAAGAAGATCTTTCCATTTAACTAAAGGTTTTTGAGTTACTGTTTGCTCAGACCAATGACGTTGCATTGGAGTTAATTTAGAATCATTTACATTTAAATGATTAATGACAAATAGAGCATGTTGAAGAATTTGATGAGGAGAGCTATAATGTAGTTCCCCCTCTTTTAATTTATTAATTTGAGATTTTAAGGTCTGATGAGCTCTTTCCACTATGGCTTGTCCTTGTGGGTTATAGGGGATGCCTGTGGAATGAACTATGTTAAGTGTCTGACACAGGTGTTTAAAGGATTTTGAAATATAAGCAGGAGCATTGTCTGTCTTAATATGAAGAGGTAATCCCATATATGCAAAGGAGGCAAAAAGATGTTGGGCAATATCCTTATAAGCTTCTCCAGTATGGGCTGTAGCAAAAATAACATGTGAGAAAGTATCCACACAAACATGAACAAAAGATAACTTTCCAAACTCTTGAATATGAGTAACATCCATCTGCCACAATTTGTTGGGTAATAAACCCCTAGGGTTGACACCAATCTGTGGAGAAGGAAAGTGAGTAGGACAGATTTGACATTGTTTAACAATTTGTCTAGCTTGTTCTTTAGTTATATGAAACTGTGCTCTAAGAGCAGCAGAATTTTGATGATGTAATTGATGATCTTTAGTAGCTTGTTCAATAACGTTATAAACAGTCCTAGTTAATAAATCAGCTTTAGCATTTCCTGCCACTAAAGGTCCAGGTAAGTTAGAATGTTCTCTAATATGTCCAATAAAAAATTTATAGGATCTCTGTAATATTAATTTTTGTAACTTTTGTAATATATTAACAATTGATGAATGAGAGGACAAAGAAGATGTTTCTATAGCTGGAAAGAGATTAACTATATATTGGGAATCAGTATAAAGATTAAAAGGCTGTGTAACCTTTTCAAAAGCAGTTATAATAGCAATTAATTCTGTCCTTTGAGCAGAGGTTTCAGTTGTTTGTTGGACTATTGGCTCTTGGTCATCTATAATAGTAACAGCTATTCCATTAGAGGATCCATCTGTAAAAATTAGAGAAGCCTGATCGAAGGGCACATGAGAAAAGTTTTTAGGAAAAATAGTATTTACCTTAGTCATAAAATGTAGTAATGGGTGGTTAGGCAAATGAAACAATATTTCTCCATAGAATCCCTGTAATGCTATAGGCCATTCATCATTAACATTTAATAAGAAATCTAATTGTTCCTTTTTACATGGAATAATAATAGAGGATGGATCTCGTCCAAAGAGCTCTCTACTTCGAAGTCTACCTTTACAAATTAATGATGACACCTGGGTGGGATATGAAATATTAATCTTTTTTGGAGTAGAAGGCAAATGAATCCATTCTAAAGGATCATCCTGCCATAGTCATCCAGTAGGAGTGTGTGAAGTCTGTAAGATTATTAACATCCAGGGCTTATTATAGTCTATTTGTTGTAAATAATGATCTGAAATAGCCTTCTCCACCTTAAATAAAGCCTTCTTTCCCTCAGGAGATAATTGTCTAGGTGAATTTGGATTTGAATTTCCCTGTAAAATTTCAAATAAAGGTTTAAGGTCAGCAGTGGTTAATTTTAAGTAAGGCCTAATCCAATTAATATCCCCAAGAAGTTTTTGAAAATCATTTAAATTACATAAAGAATCAACCCTAATCTGTATTTTTTGAGAAGTTATATTGTTGGAATTAATCAATCTTCCAAGGTAAGAAAAAGGAGCCCGAGTTTGAATTTTATCAGGAGCAATTTTTAATCCCCAGTATTGTAAACTTGTAATCATAAAATTAAGCATTTGCTAGAGTATCAAATAATCAGCATGAGCTAATAAAATATCATCCATATAATGAATTATGTATCCAGATGGAAACTTATTTCTCGTGGAGACTAAGGCTGCATCAACAAACTTTTGACATAAGGTGGGGCTATTTTTAATTCCCTGAGGCAAAACTTTCCATTGAAATCTTTGATAAGGTCTTTGTAAATTTAGGGAAAGCAGACTAAAAGCAAAACCTTTACAATCCTGTTTGGATAAAGGAACTGTAAAGAAGCAATCTTATAAGTCTATCACCACTATGTTACGATCTTTAGGTATAGCAGTAGGAGATGGGAGACCCAGTTGTAAGGCTCCCATAGTTTCCATAGTTTTATTTAAAGCTCTAAGGAGGCTCTGGAGACACAGAAACTAACAAATTGGGTGGCCAATCAGATATATAATATCGAGCTGCAGCCTCCTCCAAGTCCTCCTGATCTTGAGGAGAAAGTTGTTCGTCCTCCAATTCATCCCCTTGTTCATCATCAGATTGAGACTGTTTTTGAGGGGATGTAGTTTTATAAAATCTAGATGTAGCAGCAGCCTCAATTAAGGGGGTCTGTTCAGACTCAGTCACTTGACGAGCCAAACAAACTGCCTCATGGGTCGGATCCAAAGCAACTTTAAAAACATTCCATAATGCAAAAGCATCTACAGGAATCTTTTCTGGCCCATGATGATCATAATAAACCTTCATCTCTTTACCTAGCTTTTTCCATGTTTCTAAATTAAAGGTTCCTTCCTCAGGGAACCAAGGAGAGCATTCTTGAATAAAATTTAAAAAATGTCTTAAATGCTTAGAAGAAACTGAAATGCCCCGTTTATGGAGCATATGCTTAGCTATATCAATAAAGAGTCCTCTTTCTTTAGACTTTTTATGGCCCATGACTTCTCAAAATAAGTTCTCTGATTACTTACCCTTCACTTACTTAGCACCTTGCTAAGGGGTCTGCAGTACCCTAGGTAAGATCCTACCCTCACCCGAAAACTTCTTAATGAAATGAATGCATCAGACTTACGGATTACCGATCGTCCATGTTCGGGGGGCGCCAGATGTCGGAGACCAGCTCCAACAGGGAGTCTCAGGAGACGAACGGATGGTGAGGAGTCGGCGAAAGAGGGGGTGGAGAAACAACACAGACACCAAAGTGAAGGTGTTGATCCCAATCTTTACTTGTGAATTTGATCATATATACTTTTCATTTTGGCAGGCTTACAGTACTTTGTGGTTACAAAACAGGAATCATTATTCAAACAAAACAAAATATTACATAGCTAGAATTAGAATAAAAGAATGTATCTTGGCTTATGCATAAGCAAGCATTTGTACTTTCAGTTCGCGTTTTGCTTTGAGCAGTTTCTGCTTAGTTAACTTTTAATAATAGTTACAAATGTCCCAAACTATTGGCCTATACCTTGACTATTCTTTCTTGACTTACTGACTGGAACCGGTGCCATGGTTACGGCAAGGGGTTGACTTGTTATTACTTTTAATCAAACAGAAGTAAGAGCACAAACCATTGTGTACAGGAACAAGAACAAGTTCCCAGTACTAAGCACTAATCTATCTCTTAACATTAATTTTTCTTCTCTAGATTTTAATTTAATTTCTCAAAAACTTCCTTGACAGGAATACAGGGAGTTTTTCTGTAGACATTAACAATTTACATTCCACAGCTGAATCATTGCATTTAGAGCAAACAGATCTATGCTTTAGAAGTAGTTACATTAATTGGGAAAGTCATGATTTTTTCCTTTATACTTAATGGTCATATGAGAAATCCAAACCATACTTATTAAAGGAATACAAAAACAAAAATCAGCCAATTCCCAGAAACATACTGCGCTCCTCCAGAGGATGGACTCCTTGCTCCATCCACCTCAGTAGGGCCTTGCCATTGCCTGAGTCAGGGAGGGGCGCAGCAAGAGACTTTCAAAAATCACTTTAATTGAAAGGGCTTGCCCAGCTTCCAAAAAACTACTAATCTTTTGAAAACTCAGCAAATGTTTTTTCACCCAATCTTGATGATACTTTCAGGTAATGATCACTACACCAGTCCCACTTTGCTCACAAAATTTTGTTCTTCTAGGTTAAAACGTTCGTTTGCAGTAACCGTTTTCATTTTGAGGTTTCACTCTGTTTTCTCCTATATAGATACATGTAGTTGAAACTCTAAATCAAGCACAGTTTGTGCTAGCTCTTTGGAATCTTGGCACAATAAATTAGTTCCAACTTTTATCTCTACTGTTTGTTTGCTATTGATTTAGCCCATAGCAGAGACTGGCGAAAATCACTTTCATTGAAAGGGCTTGCCCAGCTTCCAAAAAACTACGAATCTCCTGGAATCTCAGCAAATGTTTTTTCACCCAATCTTGATGATACTTTCAGGTAATGATCAGTACACCAATCCCACTAGGCTCACCAAATTTCGTTTTAACTTGGTAAAACCGTTCGTTTGCAGTAACTGTTTTCATTTTGATGTTTCACTCTGTTTTGCTCCTATATCGATACAAGTATTTTGGTACTCTAAATCATACACGGTTTGTGCTAGCTCTTTGAAACTTCACAGAATAAAGTAGTTTCAAGTTCTATCTCTATTAATTTCTTTGCTATTGATGTAGCCCAAAGCAGAGACTAGCGAAAATCACTTTCATTGAAAGGGCTTTCCCAGCTTCCAAAAAACTACGAAACTCCTGGAATCTCAGCAAATGTTTTTTCACCCCAATCTTGATGATACTTTCAGGTAATGATCAGTACACCAGTCCTACTTGCTCACCAAATATCGTTCTTCTACGTTAAACAGTTCGTTTGCAGTAACCGTTTTCATTTTGAGGTTTCACTCTGTTTTCTCCTATATGGATACATGTAGATGGAACTCTAAATAAAACACGGTTTGTGCTAGGTTTTTGAAACTTGGCACAATAAAGTAGTTTCAAATTCTATCTCTATGGTTTCGTTTGCTATTTATGTAGCCCAAAGAAAAGACTTTCGAGAATCACTTTCATTTAAAGGGCTTGCCCAGCGTCCAAAAAATTAGGAATCTCCTGAAATCTCAGCAAATGTTTTTTCACCCAATCTTGATGATACTTTCATGTAATGATCAGTACACCAATCTTACTTGGCTCACCAAATTTCGTTCTTCTAGGTTAAACCGTTCTTTGCAGTAACCGTGTTCATTTTGATGTTTCACTCTGTGTTCTCCTATATGGGTACGTGTAGTTGGAACTCTAAATCAAACACGGATTTTGCTAGCTCTTGAAACGTGGCACAATAAAGTAGTTCCAAGTTCTATCTCTATGGTTTTTTTTGCTACTGATGTAGCTCAAAAAAAGGACTGGTGGAAAATCACTTTTTGAAAGGACTTGCCCAGCTTCCAAAAAACTACGAATCTCCTGAAATCTCAGCAAATGTTTTTTCACCCAGTCTTGAAGATATTTTCATGTAATGATCAGTACACACGTTCCAGTTGGCTCACCAAATTTCGTTCTTCTGGGTTAAACCGTTCATTTGCAATAACCGTTTTCATTTTGAGGTTTCAATGTGTTTTCTCCTATATGGATACATGTAGTTGGAACTTTAAATGAAACACAGTTTGTGCTAGCTCTTTGAAACTTGGCACAATAAAGTAGTTCCAAGTTCTATGTCTATGGTTTGTGTGCTATTGATGTAGCCCAAAGCAGAGACTGGCGAAAATCACTTTCATCTGAAAGGGCTTGCTCAGCTTCCAAAAAACTACGAATCTCCTGGAATCTCAGGAAATAGTTTTTCACCCAATCTTGATGATACTTTCATTTAATGATCAGTACACCAATCGCACTTGGCTCACCAAATTTCGTTCTTCTAGGTTAAACCGTTCGTTTGCAGTCACCGTTTTCATTTTGAGGTTTTCACTCTGTTTTCTCCTATATGGATACATGTAGTTGGAACCCGAAATAAAACACGGTTTCTGCTAGCTATTTGAAACGTGGCACAATAAAGTAGTTCCAAGTTTTATCTCTATGGTTTGTTTGCTATTGATGTAGCCCAAAGCAGAGACTGGCAAAAATCTCTTTCATTGAAAGGGCTTGCCCAGCTTCCAAAAAACTAGGAATCTTCTGAAATCTCAGCCAATGTTTTCTAACCCAATCTTGATGATACTTTAAGGTAATGATCAGTACACGAATCTTACCTGGCTCACCAAATTTCGTTCTTCTACGTTAAACCGTTCATTTGCACTAACAGTTTTTATATTGAGGTTTCACTCTGTTTTCTCCTATATGGATATATGTAATTTAAACTGTAAATCAACACTGTTTGTGCTAGCTCTATGAAACTTGGCACCTTAAAGTAGTTCCAAGTTTTTTCTCAATGGTTTGTTTGTTATTGATGTAGCCCAAAGCAGGGACTGGCGAAAATCACTTTCATTGAAATGGCTTGCCATCTTCAAAAATCTAGGAATCTCCTGGAATCTCAGAAAATTTTTTTCACCAAATCTTGATGATACTTTCAGGTAATGATCAGTACACCATCCCACATGGATCACCAAATTTCGTTCTTCTAGGTTAAACCGTTCGTTTGCAGTAACCGTTTTCATTTTGAGGTTTTCACTCTGTTTTCTCCTATATGGATACATGTAGTTTGAACTCTAAATCAAAACGGTTTGTGCTAGGTCTTTGAAACTTTGGCACAATAAAGTAGTTCCAAGTTCTATCTCTATGGTTTGTTTACTATTGATGTAGGTCAAACCACAGACTGGAATAAATCACTTTCATTTAAAGGGCTTGCCCAGCTTTTAAAAAACTAGGTATCTCCTGAAATCTCAGCAAATGTTTTTTCACCCAATCTTCATGATACTTTCAGGTAATGATCAGTACACCAATCTTACCTGGCTCACCAAATTTCCTTCTTCTATGTTAAACCGTTCGTTTTCAATAACAGTTTTCATTTTGAGGTTTCACTCTTTTTTCTCCTCTATGGATACATTTATTTGGAATTCTAAATCAAACACAGTTTGTGGTAGCTTTTGAAACTTGGCACAATAAAGTAGTTCCAAGTTCTATCTCTATGGTTTGTTTGCTATTGATGTATCCCAAAGCAAAGAATGGCGAAAATCACTTTCATTGAAAGGGCTTGCCCAGCTTCCAAAAAACTACGAATCTCCTGGAATCTCAGCAAAAGTCTTTTCACCCAATCTTGTCGAAACTTTCAGGTAATGATCAGTACACCAATCGGCTTGGCTCACCAATTTCGTTCTTCTAGGTTAACCGTTTGTTTGCAGTTAGCGTTTTCATTTTCAGTTTCACTCTGTTTTCTCCTATATGGATAAATGTAGTTGGAACTCTAAATCAAACACGATTTCTGCTAGCTCTTTGAAACTTCAGAAAAATGAAGTAGTTCCAATTTCTATCTCTATGGTTTGTTTGCTATTGATGTAGCCCAAACCAGAGACTGGAGAAAATCACTTTCATTGAAAGGGCTTGCCCAGTTTCCAAAAACTATGAATCTCCTGGAATCTCAGCAAGTGTTTTTTCACACAATCTTGATGATAGTTTCAGGTAATGATCAGTACCCCAGTCTTAATTGCACACCAAATTTCGTTCTTCTAGGTTAAACCGTTCATTTGCAGTAACCGTGTTCATTTTGAGGTTTCACTCTGTTTTCTCCTATATGGGTACATGTAGTTGGAACTCTAAATCAAACGAGTTTGTGCTACCTCTTTGAACGTGGAACAATAAAATAGTTCCACGTTCTATCTCTATGGTTTGTTTAATTTTGATGTAGCACAAAGCAGAGACTGGGGAAAAGCCCTTTCATTGAAAGGGCTTGCCCAGCTTTCAAAAAACTAGGAATCTCCTGGAATCTCAGCAAATGTTTTTTCACCCAATCGTGATGATTCTTTAAGGTAATGATCAGTACACCAATCTTACCTGGCTCACCGAATTTTGTTCTTCTAGGTTAAACCGTTTGCTTGCAGTAACCATTTTAATTTTGAGGTTTCACTCTGTTTTCTCCTATAGGGATACATGTATTTGGAACTCTAAATTAAACACGGTTTGTGCTAACTCTTTGAAACTTGACACAATAAAGCAGTTTCAAGTTCTATCTCTATCGATTTGTTGCTGTTGATGTAGCCCTAAGCAGAGACTGGCGAAAATCACTTTCATGGAAAGGGGTTGCCAACTTCCAAAAAACTACGAGTTGCCTGAAATCTCAGCAAACATTTTTTAACCCAATCTGGCTGATAGTTTCAGGTAATGATCAGTACCCCAGTCTTACTTGGCTCACCAAATTTCGTTCTTCTAGGTTAAACCGTTCATTTGCAGTAACCGTTTTCATTTTGAGGTTTCACTCTGTTTTCTCCTATATGGATACATGTAGTTGGAACAGTTAATCAAACATAGTTTGTGCTAGCTCTTGGAAACTTGGCACCATAAAGTAGATCCAAGTTTTATCTCTATGGTTTGTTTGCTATTGATGTAGCCCAAAGCAGAGACTGGTGAAAATCCCTTTTATTGAAAGGGCTTGCCCAGCTTCAAAAAAACTAGAAATCTCTTTGAATCTCAGGAAATTTTTTTCACCCAATCTTGATGATACTTTCAGGTAATGATCAGTACACCATCCCAACTTGATCCCCAAATTTCGTTCTTCTAGGTTAAACCGTTCGTTTGCAGTAACCGTTTTCATTTTGAGGTTTCACTCTGTTTCCTACTATATGGATACATGTAGTTGGAACTCTAAATCAAACACGGTTTGTGCTAGCTCTTTTAAACTTGGCACAATAAAGTAATTCAAAGTTATATCTTTATGGTTTGTTTGTTATTGATGTAGAACCAAAGAAAAGACTGAAGAAAAACACTTTCATTGAAAGGACTTGCCCACCTTCAAAAAAACTAGAAATTTCTTGGAAACTCAGCAAAAGTTTTTTCACCCAATCTTGATGATACTTTCAGGTAATGATCAATACACCAGTCTTACCTGGCTCACCAAATTTTGTTCTTCTAGGTAAAACCGTTCGTTTGCAGTAATTGTTTTTATTTTGAGGTTTCACTCTGTTTTCTCCTATATGGATACATGTAGATGGAACTCTAAATCAAACACGGTTTGTGCTAGGTCTTTGAAACTTGGCACAATAAAGTAGTTCCAAGTTCTATCTCTATGGTTTGTTTGCTATTGATGTAGCCCAAAGAAGAGACTGGCCAAAATCACTTTCATTGAAAGGGCTTGCCCAGCTTTCAAAAAACTAGGAATCTCCTGGAATCTCAGCAAATGTTTTTTTCACCCAATCGTGATGATACTTTCAGGTAATGATCAGTACACCAATCTTACCTGGATCACTGAATTTTGTTCTTCTAGGTTAAACCGTTTGTTTGCAGTAACCGTTTTCATTTTGAGGTTTCACTCTGTTTTCTCCTCTATGGATACATGTAGTTGGAATGCTAAATAAAACTCGGTTTGTGCTAGCTCTTTGAAACTTGGCACAATAAAGTAGTTCCAAGTTCTATGTCTATGGTTTGTTTGCTATTGATGTAGCCCAAAGAAGAGACTGGCGAAAATCACTTTCATTGAAAGGGCTTGCCCACCTTTAAAAAAAACTAGAAATCTCTTGGAATCTCAGCAAATGTTTTTTCACCCAATCTTGATGATACTTTCAGGTAATGATCAGTACACCAGTCTTACCTGGCTCACCAAATTTCGTTCTTCTAGGTAAAACCATTCGTTTGCAGTAACTGTTTTCATTCTGAGGTTTCACTCTGTTTTCTCCTATATGGATACATGTATTTGGAACTCTAAATCAAACACGGTTTGTGCTAGGTCTTTGAAACTTGGTACAATAAAGTAGTTCCAAGTTCTATTTCTATGGTTTGTTTGCTATTGATGTAGCCCAAAGCAGAGACTTGCGAAAATCACTTTCATTGAAAGGGCTTACCCAGCTTTCAAAAAACTATTAATCTCCTTGAATCTCAGCAAATCATTTTTCACCCAATCTTGATTATCTATCAGGTAAAGATCAGTACACCATTCCACTTTGCTCACCAAATTTCGTTCTTCTAGGTTAAACCGTTCATTTGCAGTAACCGTTTTCATTTTGAGGTTTCACTCTGTTTTCTACTATATGGATACATGTAGTTGGAATTCTAAATCAAACACGGTTTGTGCTAGCTCTTTGAAACTTGGCACAATAAAGTAGTTCCAAGTTGTACCTCTATGGTTTGTTTGCTATTGATGTCGCCCAAAGCACAGACCTGCGAAAATCACTTTCATTGAAAGGGCTTGCCTAGCTTTCAAAAAACTACGAATCTTCTGAATCTCAGCAATGTTTTTTCATCCAATCTTGAAGATACTTTCAGGTAATGAACAGTACACCAATCTTAACTGGCTCACCAAATTTCGTTTTTCTAGGTTTAACCGTTCGTTTGCAGTAACCGTTTTCATTTTGAGGTTTCACTCTGTTTTATCCTATATGAATACATGTAGTTGGAATTCTAAATCAAACACGGTTTGTGGTAGCTCTTTGAAACATGGCACAATAAAGTTGTTCCAAGTTCTTTCTCAATGGATTGTTTGCTACTGATGTAGCCCAAACCAGAGAATGGTGAAAATCACTCTCATTAAAAGGGCTTGCCCAGCTTCTAAAAAACTACGAATCTCCTGGAATCTCATCAAATGTCTTTTCTCCCTATCTTGATGATACTTTCAGGTAATGATCAGTACACCAATCCCACTTGGCTCACCAAATTTCGTTTTTCTAGGTTAAACGGTTCGTTTTCAGTAACAGTTTTCATTTTGAGTTTTCACTCTGTTTTCTCCTATATGGATACATGTAGTTGGAACTCTAAATTAAACACGGTTTGTGCTAGGTCTTTGAAACTTTGCACAATAAAGTAGTTCCATGTTTTATCTCTATGGTTTGTTTGCTATTCATGTAGCCCAAAGCAGAGAGTGGAGAAAATCACTTTCATTGAAAGGACTTGCCCAGTTTCCAAAAAACTACGAACCTCCTGAAATCTCAGCAAATGTTTTTTCACCCAATTTTGATGATACTTTCAGGTAATGATCAGTACACGAATCCCACTTGGCTCACCAAATTTCGTTCTGCTAGGTTAAACAGTTCGTTGGCAATAACCATTTTCATTTTGAGGTGACACTCTGTTTTCTCCTATATGGATACATGTAGTTGGAACTCTAAATCAAACAAGGTTTCTGCTAGCTCTTTGAAACGTGGCACAATAAAGTAGTTCCAAGTTCTATCTCTATGGTTTTTTTGCTATTGATGTAGACCAAAGCAGAGACTGGCAAAAATCCCTTTCACTGAAAGGGCTTGCCCAGCTTCCAAAAAACTAGGAATCTCCTGGAATCTCAGCAAATGTTTTTTAAACCAATCTTGATGATACTGTCAGGTAATGATCTGTATACCAATCCCACTTGGTTCACCAAATTTTGTTCTTCTACGTTAAACCGTTCATTTCCATTTTGAGGTTTCACTCTGGTTTGTCCTATATGGATAAATGTAGTTGGAACTCTAAATCAAACACGGTTTCTGCTAGCTCTTTGAAACTTCTGCAAAATGAAGTAGTTCCAAGTTCTATCTCTATGGTTTGTTTGCTCTTTATGTAGCCCAAAAAAGAGGCTGAAGAAAATCACTTTCATTGAAAGGGCTTGCCCAACTTCCAAAAAACTATGAATCTCCTGAAATCTCAGCTAATGTTTTTTCACCCAATCTTGATGATACTTTGAGGTAATGATCAGTACACCAATCTTACTTGGCTCACCAAATTTCGTTCTTCTAGGTTTAACCGTTCGTTTGCAGTAACCGTGTTCATTTTGAGGTTTCACTCTGCTTTCTTCTATATGGGTACATGTAGTTGGAATTCTAAATCAAACACGGTTTGTGATAGCTCTTTGAAACGTGGCAGAATAAAGTAGTTCCATGTTCTACCTCTATGGTTTTTTTGCTATTGATGTAGCCCGAAGAAAAGACTGGCGAAAATCACTTTCATTGAAAGGACTTGCCCAGCTTCCAAAAAACTACGTATCTCTTGAATTCTCAGCAAATATTTTTTCACCCAGTCTTGAAAATATTTTCAGGTAATGATCAGTACACCACTCCTACTTGTCTAACCAAATTTCGTTCTTCTAGGTTAAACCGTTCGTTTGCAGTATCCGTTTTCATTTTTATGTTTCACTCTGTTTTCTCCTATATGGATACATGTATTTGGAACTCTAAATCAAACAAGGTTTGTGCTAGCTGTTTCAAACTTAACACAATAAAGTAGGTCCAAGTTCTATCTCTATGGTTTGTGTGCTATTGATGTAGCCTAAAGCAGAGACAGGTGAAAATCACTTTCATTGAAAGGGCTTGACCAGCTTCAAAAAACTCAATCTCTTGGAATCTCAGCAAATGTTTTTTACCCAATTATGATGATAATTTCAGGTAATTATCAGTATACCAGTCCCACTTGGCTCACCAAATTTCGTTCTTCTAGGTTAAACGATTCGTTTACAGTAACCGTTTTAATTTTGAGGTGTCACTCTGTTTTCTCCTATAGGGATACATGTATTTGAAACTCTAAATCAAACACGGTTTGTGCTAGCTCTTTGAAACTTGGTACAATAACGTAGTTCCATGTTCTATCTCTATGGTTTGTTTGCTATTGATTTAGCCCCAAGTATAGACTGGTGAAAATCACTTTAATTGAAAGGGCTTGCCCAGCTTCCAAAAAACTATGAATCTCCTAGATCTCAGCAAATGTTTTTTCACCCAATCTTGATGATAGTTTCAGGTAATGATCAGTACAACAATCTTACTTGGCTAACCAAATTTCGTTGTTCTATTTTAAACCGTTCGTTTACAGTAACCGTTTTCATTTTGAGGTTTCACTCTGTTTTGTCCTATATGGATACATGTAGTTGGAACTCTAAATCAAAAACGGTTTGTGCTAGCTCTTTGAAACTTGGCACAATAAAGTAGATCCAAGTTCTCTCTCTATTGTTTGTGTACTATTGATTTAGCCCAAAGCAGAGGCTGGCGAAAATCACTTTCATTAAAAGCGCTTGCCCAGCTTCAAAAAACTCAATCTCCTGGAATCTCAGCAAATGTTTCTTCACCCAATCTTTATGATACTTTCAGATAATGTTCAGTACACCAGTCCCACTTGGCTCACCAAATTTCGTTCTTCTAGGTTAAACCGTTCATTTACAGTAACCGTTTTTATTTTGAGGTTTCACTCTGTTTTCTCCTCTAAGGATACATGTAGTTGGAACTTTAAATCAAACACGGTTGGTGCTACCTCTTTGAAACTTGGCACAAAAACTTAGTTCCAAGTTCTACCTCTATGGTTTGTTTGCTTTTGATGTAGCCCAAAGCAGAGACTGGCGAAAATCACTTTCATTGAAAGGGCTTCCCAAGCTTTGAAAAAACTATGAATCTCCTGGAATCTCAGCAAATTTTTTTTCACCCAATCTTGATGATACTTTCAGGTAATGATCAGTACACCAGTCTTACATGTCTCACTAAATGTCGTTCTTCTAGGTCAAACCATTCCTTTGAAGTAACTTTTTCATTTTGAAGTTACCTCTGTTTTCTCAAATATGGATACATGTAGTTGGAACTCTAACTCAAACACGGTTTGTGCTAGCTCTTTGAAACTTGGCACAATAAAGTAGTTCCAAGTTCTATCTGTATGGTTTGTTTGCTATTGATGTAGCTCGAAGCAGAGACTGGCGAAAATCACTTTTATTGAAAGGGCTTCCCCAGCTTCCAAAAAACTACGAATCTCCTGGAATCTCAGCAAATCTTTTTATCATCCATTATTGATGATACATTCAGGTAATGATCAGTACACCAGTCCCACTTCGCTCACCAAATTTCGTTCTTCTACTTTACACCGTTCGTTTGCAGTAACCGTTTTCATTTTGAGGTTTCACTCTGTTTTCTCCTATATGAATACATGTAGTTGGAACTCTAAATCAAACACGGTTTGTGCTAGCTCTTTGAAACTTGGCACAATAAAGTAGTTTCATGTTCTATCTCTATGATTTGTTTGCTCTTGGTGTAGAACAAAGCAGAGACTGGTGAAAATCACTTTCATTGAAAGGGCTTGCCGAGCTTCCACAAAACTAGGAACCTTCTGGAATGTCAACAAGTGTTTTTTCACCCAATGTTGATGATACTTTCAGGTAATGATCAGTACACCAATTCCACTTGGCTCACCAAATTTCGTTCTTCTAGGTTAAACCGTTCATTTGCAGTAACCGTTTTCATTTTGAGGTTTCACTCTGTTTTCTCCTATACGGATACATGTAGTTGGAAATCTAAATCAAAAACGTTTTTTGCTAGCTCTTCGAAACTTGGCACAATAAAGTAGTCCCAAGTTCTTTCTCTCTGATTTGTTTGCTATTGATGTAGTCCAAAGCAGAGACTGGCGAAAATCACTTTCATTGAAAGGGCCTGCCCAGCTTCCAAAAAACTACGAATCTTGTGGAATCTCAGCAAATGTTTTTTCACCCAATCGTGATGATACTTTCAGGTAATGATCAGTACACCAGTCCCACTTTTCTCACCAAATTTCGTTCTTCTCCATTAAACCGTTCGTTTGCAGTAACCGTTTTCATTTTGAGGTTTCACTCTGTTTTCTCCTATATGGATCCATGTACTTGGAACTATAAATCAAACACGGTTTGTGCTAGCTTTTTGAAACTTGGCACAATAAAGTAGTTCCAAGTTCTATTCTTATGGTTTGTTTGCTATTGATGTAGCCCAAAGCAGAAACTGGCGAAAATCACTTTAATTAAAAGGGCTTGCCCAGCTTCCAAAAAACTACAAAACTGCTGAAATCTCAGCAAATGTTTTTTCACCCAATATTGATGATACTTTCAGGTAATGCTCAGTACACCAGTCCCATTTGGCTCATCAAATTTCGTTCTTTTAGGTTAATCCGTTCGTTTACAGTAACCGTTTTCATTTTGTGGTTTCACTCTGTTTTCTCCTATATAGATACATGGAGTTGGAACTCTAAATCAAGCACAGTTTGTGCTAGCTCTTTGAAACTTGGCACAATAAAGTATTTCCAAATTATATTTCTATGATTTGTTTGCTATTGATGTAGCCCAATGCAGAGACTGGCGATAATCACTTTCATTGAAAGGGCTTGCCCAGCTTCCAAAAACTATGAATCTCCTGGAATCTCAGCAAATGTTTTTTCACCCAATCTTGATGATACTTTCAGATAATGATCAGTACACAAATCCCACTTAGCTCACCACATTTCGTTCTTCTAGGTTAAACCGATCGTTTGCAGTACCTGTTTCATTTTGAGGTTTAACTCTCTTTTCTCCTATATGGATACATGTATTTGGAACTCTAAATCAAACACGGATTGTGCTAGCACTTTGAAACTTGGCACAATATAGTAGTTCGAAATTCTATCTCTATTGTTTGTTTGATATTGATGTAGCCCAGAGCAGAGACTTTCGAAAATCCCTTTCATTGAAAGGGCTTGCCCAGCTTCCAAAAAAATACGATTCTCCTGATATCTCAGCAAATGTTTTTACACCCAATCTTGATGATACTTTCAGGTAATGATCAGTACACCAGTCCCACATGTCTCACTAAATGTCGTTCTTCTATGTCAAACCATTCCTTTGAAGTAACTTTTTCATTTTGAGGTTTAACTCTGTTTTCTCCTATATGGATACATGTAGTTGGAACTCTTAATCAAACAAGGTTTTGGCTAGCTCTTTGAAACTTGGCACAATAAAGTAGTTCCAAGTTCTATCTCTATGGTTTGTTTGCTATTGATGTAGCCCAAAGCAGAAATAGGCGAAAATCACTTTCATTGAAAGGGTTTGCCCAGCTTCCAAAAAACTACGAATCTCCTGAAATCTCAGCAAATGTTTTTTCACCCAATCTTGATGATACTTTCAGTTAATGATCAGTACACCAGTCCCACTTGGCTCATTAAATTTCGTTCTTCTAGGTCAAACCGTTTGTTTGCAGTAACCGTTTTCATTTTGAGGTTTCACTCTCTTTTCTCCTATATGAATACATGTAGTTGGAACTCTCAATCAAACAAGGTTCGGGCTAGCTCTTTGAAACTTGGCACAATAAAGTAGTTCGAAGTTCTATCTCTATGGTTTGTTTACTATTGATGTAGACCAAAGCAGAGACTGTCGAAAATCACTTTCATTGATAGATATTGCTCAGCTCCCAAAGAACTACGAATCTCCTGAAATATTAGCAAATGTGTTTTCACCCAATCTTGATGATACTTTCAGGTAATGATCAGTACACCAGTCCCACTTGGCTCACCAAATGTCGTTCTTCTAGGTCAAGCCGTTCGTTTGCAATAACCGTTTTTATTTTGAGGTTGCACTCTGCTTTCTCCTATATGGATCCATGTAGTTGGAACTCTAAATCAAACACGGTTTGGGCTAGCTTTTTGAAACTTGGCACAATAAAGTTGTTCCAAGTTCTATCTCTATAGTTTGTTTGCTATTGATTTAGCCATATCAGAGACTGGCCAAAATCACTTTCATTTAAAGGGCTTGCCCAGCTTCCAAAAAACTACGAATCTCCTGAAACCTTAGCAAATGTTTTTTCACCCAATCTAGATGATACTTTCAGGTAATGTCAGTACACCATTCCCACTTGGCTCACCAAATTTCGTTCTTCTAGGTCAAACTGTTCCTTTGCAGTAACCGTTTTCATTTTTAGGTTTCACTCTCTTTTCTCCTATATGAATACATGTCGTTGGAACTCTCAATCAAACAAGGTTGGGGCTAGCTCTTTGAAACTTGGCACAATAAAGTAGTTCCAAGTTCTATCTCTATAGTTTGTTTGCTATTGATGTAGACCAAACCAGAGACTGGCGAAAATCACTTTCATTGATAGTGTTTGCCCAGCTTACAAAAAACTACGAATCTCCTGAAATATCGGCAAATGTGTTTTCACCCAATCTTGATGATACTTCAAGGTAATAATCAGTAACCAGTCCCTCTTGCCTCACCAAATTTCGTTCTTCTAGGTCAAACCGTTCTGTTTCAGTAACCGTTTTTAATTTAAGATTGTACTGTGTTTTCTCCTATATGGATACATGTAATTGGAATTCTAAATCAAACACGGTTTGGGCTAGCTCTTTGAAACTTGGCACAATAAAGTAGTTCCAAGTTCTATCTCTATGGTTTGTTTTCTATTGATGTAGCCCAAAGCAGAGAAAGGCGAAAATCACTTTCATTGAAAGGGCTTGCCTAGCCTTCAAAAAATTACGAATCTTCTGAATTCTCAGCAAATGTTTTTTGACCCAATCTTGATAATACTCTCAGGTAATGATGAGTACAACAGTCCAACATGGCTCACCAAATTTCGTTCTTCTAAGTAAAACCGTTCTTTTGCAGTAACCGTTTTTATTTTGAGGTTTCACTCTGTTTTCTCTTATATGGATACATGTAGTTGGAACTCTAAATCAAACACGGTTGGTGCTAGCTCTTTGAAAGTTGGCACAATAAAGTAGTTCCAAGTTCTATCTCTATGGTTTGTATGCTATTGATGTAGCCCAAAGCAGATACTGTCGAAAATCCCTTTCATTGATAGGGATTGGTCAACTCCCAAGGAGCTACGAATCTCCTGAAATATTAGCATACGTGTTTTCACCCAATCTTGATGATACTTTCAGGTAATGATGAGTACACCAGTCCTACTTGGCTCACCAAATGTCGTTTTTCCAGGCAAAACCATTCGTTTGCAGTAACCATTTTCATTTTGAGGTTTCACTCTGTTTTCTCCTATATGGATACATGTAGTTGGAACTCTCAATCAAACAAGATTTGGGCTATCTCTTTGAAACTTGGCACAATAAAGTAGTTCCAAATTCTATCTCTATGGTTTGTTTGCTATTGATGCAGACCAAAGCAGCGACTGGCGAAAATCACTTTCATTGATAGGGTTTGCCCAGCTTCCAAAAAACTATGAATCTCCTGAAATATTAGCAAATGTGTTTTCACCAAATCTTGATGATACTTTCAGGTAAGAATCAGTTACCACTCCCACTTGGCGCACCAAATTTCGTTCTTCTAGGTAAAACGTTCGTTTGCAGTAACCGTTTTAAATTTAAGATTTTACTCTCTTTTCTCCTATATGGATACATGTAATTGGAACTCTAAATCAAACACGGTTTGGGCTAGCTTTTTGAAACTTGGCACAATAAAGTAGTTCCACGTTGTATATCTATAGTTTGTTTGCTATTGATGTAGCCCATATCAGAGACTGGCAAAAATCACTTTCATTGAAAGGGTTTGCCCAGCGTCCATAAAACCAAGAATCTCCTGGAATCTCAGCAAAAGTGTTTTCACCCAATCTTGATGATACTTTCAGGTAATGATCAGTACACCAATCCCACTTCTCTCACCACATTTCGTTCTTTTAGGTTAAACCGTTCATTTGCAGTAACCGTTTTCATTTTGAGGTTTCACTCTGTTTTCTTCTATATGGATACATGTAGTTGGAACTCTAAATCCAACACGGTTGGTGCTAGCTCTTTGAACGTTGGCACAGTAAAGTAGTTCCAAGTTCTCTCTCTATGGTTTGTTTGCTATTGATGTAGCCCAAAGCAGAGACTGTTGAAAATCACGTTCATTGATAGGGATTTCTTAGCTCCCAAGGAACTACGAATCTCCTGAAATATTAGCAAACGTGTTTTCACCCAATCTTGATGATACTTTCAGGTAATGATGAGTACACCAGTCCCACTTGGCTCACAAAATGTCGTTCTTATAGGCCAAATCATTCGTTTGCAGTAACAGTTTTCATTTTGAGGTTTCACTCTGTTTTGTCCTATATGGATACATGTAGTTGGAATTCTCAATCAAACAAGGTTTTGGCTATCTTTTTGAAACTTGGCACAATAAAGTAGTTCCAAATTCTATCTCTATGGTTTGTTTGCTATTGATGTAGACCAAAGCAGTGACTGGCGAAAATCACTTTTATTGATAGGGTTTGCCCAGCTTCCAAAAAACTACGAATCTCCTGAAATATTAGCAAATGTGTTTTCACCAAATCTTGATGAGACTTTCAGGTAAGAATCAGTAACCAGTCCCACGTGGCTGACCAAATTTCGTTTTTCTAGGTCAAACCGTTCGTTTGCAGTAACCGTTTTTAATTTAAGATTGTACTCTGTTTTCTCCTATATGGATACATGTACTTGAAACTCTAAATCAAACACGGTTGGTGCTAGCTCTTTGAAACGTGGAACAATAAAGTAGTTCCAAGTTCTATCTCTATGTTTTTTTTTTTTTTTTTTTGGTATTGATGTAGCCCAAAGCAAAGACTGGCGAAAATCACTTTCATTGAAAGGGCTTGCCCAGCTTCCAAAAAACTATGAATATCCTGAAATCTCAGCAAATGTTTTTTCACTCAATCTTGATGAAACTTTAAGTTAATGATTAATACACCAGTCCCACTTGGCTCACCAAATTTTGTTCTTCTAGGTCAAACCGTTCGTTTGCAGTAACCGTTTTCATTTTGAGGTTTCACTCTGTTTTCTCCTATATGAATACATGTAGTTGAAACTCTAAATCAAACACTGTTCGTGCTAGCTTTTTGAAACTTGGCACAATAAAGTAGTTCCAAGTTCTCTCTCTATGCTTTGTTTGCTAGTGATGTAGCCCAAACCAGAGACTGGCGAAAATCGCTTTTATTGAAAGGGCTTGCCCAGCTTCCAAAAAACTATGAATCTCCTGAAATCTCAGCTAATGTGTTTTCACCCAATCTTGATGATACTTTCAGGTAATGATTAGTACACCAATCTTACTTGATTAACCAAATTTCATTCTTCTAGATTAAACTATTTCTTTGCAGTAACCTTTTTAAATTTTAGGTTTCAATCTGTTTTCTCCTATATGGATACATGTATTTGGAACTCTAAATAAAACACGGTTTGTGCTAGCTATTTGAAACTTGGCACAATATAGTAGATCCACCTTCTCTCTCTATGGTTTGTTTCCTATTCATGTAGCCCCAAGCAGAAACTGAGGAAAATCACTTTCATTAAAAGTGGCTGACAACCTTCCAAAAAACTACGAGTTTCCTGAAATCTCATCAAATATTTTTGACCCAATTTTGATGATACTTTCAGGAAATGATTAGTACAGCAATCCCACTTGGCTCACCAAATTTTGTTCTTCTAGGTTAAAATGTTCGTAAATATTAACCATTTAAATTTTTAGGTTTCACTCTGTTTTCTTCAATATGGATACATGCAGTGGAACTCTAAATCAAACACAGTTTGTGCTAGATTTTTGAAACTTGACACAATATACTAGTTTTACGTTCTATCTCTATTGTTTGTTTCCTATTGTTGTAGTCCAAAGCAGAGACTGATGAAAATCACTTTCATTGAACGGGGTTGCCAAGCTTTCAAAAAACTACGTTTTCTGAAATCTAAGCAAATATTTTTTCACTCAAACTTGATGATACTTTCAGGTAATGATCAGTATAGCAATCACACTTGGCTAACCAAATTTTGTTCTTCTAGGTTAAACCGTTTTTTTACAGATAACGTTTTCATTTTTAGGTTTCACTCTGTTTTCTTCAGTATTGATACATGCAGTTGGAACTCTAAATCAAACACGGTTTGTGCTAGCTCTTTGAAACTTGGCACAATATAGTAGTTCCACGTTGTATTTTTATGGTTTGTTTCCTATTCATGTATTTTCAAGCAGAGACTGAGGAAAATCACTTTCATTAAAAGGGGTAGCCAAGCTTCCAAAAAACTACCAGTTTCCTGAAATCTCAGCAAAAATTTATTTACCTAATCGTGATTATTCTTTCAGGTAATGATCAGTACACCAATCCCACGAGGCTCACCAAATTTTGTTCTTGTAGGTTAAACCGTTCGTTTGCAGTAAACGTTGTAATTTGTAGGTTTCAATCTGTTTTCTCCTGTATACATACATGTATTTGAAACTCTAAATCAAACACTGTTTGTGCTAGCTCTTTGAAACTTGGCACAATATAGTAGTTCCACGTTCTATCTTTATGGTTTGATTCCTATTCATGTAGCCCCAAGTAGAGACTGAGGAAAATCACTTTCATTGAAAGTGGTTGCCAAACTTTTAAAAAACTACGAGTTACCTGAAATCTCAGCTGACATTTTTTCACCCAATCTTGATTATACTTGCAGGTAATGATCAGTACAGCAATCCCACTTGGCTCACCAAATTTCATTCTTATAGGTTAAACAGTTTTTTTGAAGTAACCGTTTTCATTTTTATGTTTCACTCTGTATTCTTCAATATAGATACATGTAGTTGGAACTCTAAATCAAACACGGCTTTTGCTAGCTCTTTGGAACTTGGCAAAATAAAGTAGTTTCAAGTTCTATCTTTATGGTTTGTTTCCTATTGATGTAGGCCAAAACAGAGACTGAGGAAAATCACTTTCATTGAAAAGTGTTGCCAACCTTCCAAACAACTAGGAGTTTCCTGAAATCTCAGCAAACACTTTTTCACCCCATCTTGATGATACTTTCAGGTAATGATCAGTAAACGAATCTCACTTGGCTCACCAAATTTCGTTCTTCTAGGTGAAAGCGTTTGTTTGAAGTAACCGTTTTCATTTTTAGGTTTCACTCTGTTTTCTTCAGTATGGATTCATGCAGTTGGAACTCTAAATCAAACACGGTTTGTGCTATCTCTTTGAAACATGTAACAGTATAGTAGTTCCACGTTCTATCTTTATGGTTGTTTCGTATTCATGAAGCCCCAAGCAGAAACAGAAAAATCACTTTCATTGAAAGTGGTTGCCAAGCTTTTAAAAAACTACGAGTTTTCTGAAATCTCAGCAAACATTTTTTCATCCAATGTTGATCACACTTTCAGGTAATGAACAATACACCAATCCCACTGGCTCACCAAATTTCATTTTTTTAGGTTAAACCGTTCATTTGCAGTAATCAATTTCTCTTTTAGGTTTCAATCTGTTTTCTCCTCTATGGATACATTCATTTGGTACTTTAAATCAAACACGGTTTGTGCTAGCTCTTTAAAACTTGGCACAATAAAGTAGTTTCAAGTTCTGTCTTTATGGTTTGTTTTCTATTGATGTAGTCCCAAGCAGAGACTGGCGAAAATCATTTTCATTCAAAGGGTTTGCCAACCTTCCAAAAATCTACGAGTTTTTTGAAATCTCAGCAAACACTTTTTCAACCAATTTTAATGATACTTTCAGGTAATGATCAGTACACCAATCCCACTTGGCTCACCAAATTTCGTTCTTCTAGGTTAAACCGTTTGTTTGAAGTAATCATTTTCGTTTTTATGTTTCAATTTGTTTTATCCTATATAGATACATGTGTTTGGAACTCTTAATAAAACAGGGTTTGTGCTAGCTGTTTTAAACTTGGCACAATAAAGTAGTTTCAAGTTCTATCTTTATAGTTTGTTTCCAATTGATGTAGGCACAAGCAGAGATTGAGGAAAATCACTTTCATTGAAAGGGGTTCCCAACCTTCCAAAAAACTACGAGTTTCCTAAAATCTCAGAAAACATTTTTTGACCCAATCTTGATAATACTTTCAGGTAATGATCATTACACCAATCCCAGTGGTTCAACAAATTTCGTTCTTCTAGATTAAGCCGTTCGTTTGCAGTAACCATTTTCATTTTCAGGTTTCACTCTGTTTTCGTCAATATGGATACATGCAGTTGGAACTCTAAATCAAACACGGTTTATGCTAGCTCGTTGAAACTTGGCACAGTAGAGTAGTTCCACGTTCTATCATTATGCTTTGTTTCCTATTCATGAAGACCAAAGAACAGATTTAGGAAAATCACTTTCATTGAAAGGGGTTGCCAACCTTCCAAAAAACTACGAGTTTCCTGAAATCACAGCAAATATTTTTTCATCCAATCTTGATGATACTTTCAGGTAATGATCAGTACACCAATCCCACTGGCTCACCAAATTTTGTTTTTCTAGGTTAAATTGTTCGTTTGAATTAACCGTTTTCATTTTAGGTTTTAATCTGTTTTCTCCTATATGGATACATGCATTTTGTACTCTAAATCAAACACGGTTTGTGCTAGCTGTTTGAAACTTGGCACAATAAAGTGGTTTAAAGTTCTATCTTTATGGTTTGTTTCCCATTGATGTAGGCACAAGCAGAGATTGAGGAAAATCACTTTCATTGAAAGAAGTTGCAACCTTCCAAAAAACTATGAGTTTTCTGAAATCTCAGCAAACATTTTTTCACCCAATCTTGATGATACTTTCAGGTAATGATCAGTACACCAATCCCACGTAGCTCACCAAATTGCCTTCCTCTAGGTTGAACTGCTTGTTTGCAGCAACCATTTTCATTTTCAGGTTTCACTCTGTTTTCTTCATTATGCATACATGCAGTTGGAACTCTGAATCAAACACGGTGTGTGCAAGCTCTTTGAATCTTGGCATTATATAGTAGTTCCACGTTCTATCTTTATGGTTTATTTCCTATTCATGTAGCCCCAAGCACAGACTGAGGAAAATCACTTTCATTCAAACTGTTGCCAACCTTCCAAAAAACTGCGAGTTTCCTGAAATGTCAGCAAACCGTTTTCACCCAATCTTGATGATACTTTCAGGTAATGATCACTACACCAATCCACCTTGGCTCACCAAATTTTGTTCTTCTAGGTTAAACCGTTCTTTTGCAGTAACCGATTTCATTTTTAGGTTTCACTCTGTTTTCTTAAATATGGATAGATACAGCTGGAACTCTAAATCTAACACGATTTGTGCTAGCTCTTTGAAACTTGGCACAGTATAGTAGTTCTACGTTCTATCTTTATGATTCATTTCCGATTAATGAAGCCCCAAGAGAGACTGAGGAAAATTACTTTCATTTAAAGGGGTTGCAAACCTTCCAAAAAACTACGAGTTTCCTGAAATCTCAGCAAACATTTTTTTCACCCAATCTTGATGATACTTTCAGGTAATGATCAGTACACCAATCCAACTTGGCTCACCAAATTTAGTTCTTCTAGGTTAAACCGTTCGATTGCAGTAACCACTTTCATTTTTAGGTTTCACTCTGTTTTCTACAATATGGATATATGCTTTTGGAACTCTAAATCAAACCCGGTTTGTGCTAGCTCTTTGAAACTTGGCACAATAAAGTAGTTTCAAGTTCTATCTTTATGGTTTGTTTCATTTTGTTGTAGCCCCAAGCAGAGACTGACGCAAATCACTTTCATTTAAGGGGTTGCCAAGCTTCCAAAAAACATCGAGTTTCCTTAAATCTCAGCAAACTGTTTTTCACCCAACCTTGATGATACTTTCAGGTAATTATTAGGACACCAATCCACTTTGGCTCACAAAATTTTGTTCTTCTAGTTTAAACCGTTCGTTTGCAGTAACCGTTTATATTTTTAGGTTTCAGTCTGTTTTCTTCAATATGGATACATGCATTTGGAACTCTAAATCAAACACGGTTTGTGCTAGCTCTTTGAAACTTGGCAATGTATAGTAGTTTCACCTTCTATCTTTATGGTTTTTTTCCTATTCATGAAGTCCCAAGCAGAGACTGAGGAAAATCACTTTCATTGAAAAGGGTTGCGAAGCTTCCAAACAACTACGAGTTTCCTAAAATCTCAGAAAACAGTTTTTCACCCCATCTTGATGATACTTACAGGAAATGATCAGTACACCAATCCCACTTGGCTCACCAAATTTCGTTCTTCTAGGTTAAACCGTTCGTTTGCAGTAACCATTTCATTTTTATGTTTCACTGTGTTTTCTTCAATATGGATACATGCAGTTGAAACTCTAAATCTAACACGGTTTGTGCTAGCTCTTTGAAACTTAGCACAGTATAGGAGTTCCAAGTTCTATCTTTATGGTTTGTTTCCTATTCATGAAGCCCAAAGCAGAGACTGAGGAAAGTCACTTATATTGAAAGGGGTTGCCAACCTTCCAAAAATCTACGAGTATCCTGAAATATCAGCAAACATTTTTTCACCCAATCTTGATGATACTTTCAGGTAATGATCAGTACACCAATCCCACTTGGCTCACCAAATTTTGTTCTTCTAGGTGAAACCGTTCGTTTGCAGTAACCGTTTTCAGTTTTAGGTTTCACACTGTTTTCTTCAATATGGATACATGCAGTTGGCACTCTAAATCAAACACGGTTTGTGCTAGCTCTCTGAAACTTGGCAAAGTATACTAGTTTTACCTCTATGGTGTGTTTCCTCTTCATGAAGCCCCAAGCAGAGACTGAGGATAATGACTTTTATTTAAAGTTGTTGCCAACCTTCCAAAAAACTATGATTTTCCTGAAATCTCAGAAAACAGTTATTCACCCAATCTTGATGATACTTTCAGGAAATGATCAGTACACCAATCCTACTTGTTCACCAAATTTCCTTCTTCTAGGGTAAACCATTCGTTTGCAGTAACCGTTTCCATATTTAGGTTTCAATCTGTTTTCCTCAATATGGATACATGCAGTTGAAACTATGAATCAAACACGGTTTTTGCTAGATCTTTGAAACTTGGCACAAGAAAGTAATTTCAAGTTCTATCTTTATGGTTTGTTTCCTATTGATAAAGCCCCAAGCAGAGATTGATGAAAATCACTCTCATTGAAAGGGGTTGCCTACCTTCCAAAAAACTATGAGTTTCCTGAAATCTCAGCAAACATTTTTTCACCCAATATTGATGATATTTTCAGGTAATGATCAGTACACCAATCCCACTTTGCTCACCCAATTTCGTTCTTCTAGGTTAAACCGTTCATTTGCAGTAATCGTTTTCATTTTTCGGTTTCACTCTATTTACTTCAATATGGATACATGCATTTGGAACTCTAAATCAAACATCATTTGTGCTAGCTGTTTGAAACTTGGCATAATAAAGTATTTTCAAGTTTTATCTTTATGGTTTTTTTTCCTATTGAAGTAGTTATAAGCAGAGACTGACTAAAATCACTTTCATTGAAAGGGGTTCTCAACCTTCCCAAAAACTACGAGTTTCCTGTAATCTCAGCAGACATTTTTTCACCCAATTTGATGATACTTTCAGGTAATTATAAGTACACCAATACCACGTGGCTCACCAAATTTCGTTATTCTAGGTTAAACCGTTCGTTTGCAGTAACCGATATCATTTTTAGGTTTCAATCTCTTTTCTCCTATATGAATACATGTATTTGAAACTCTCAATCAAACACGGTTTGTGCTACCTCTTTTAAACTTGGGACAATAAAATAGTTTCGAGTTCTATCTTTATGGTTTGTTTTCTATTGATGTAGCCAAAACCAGAGACTGACGAAAATCACTTTTATCGACAGAGTTTGCCAAGCTTCCAAAAAACTATGAGTTTCCTGAATTCTCAGCAAACATTTTTTCACTCACTCTTGATGATACTTTCAGGTAATGATCAGTACACTAATCCCACTTGGCTCACCAAATTTCGTTCTTCTAGGTTAAACCGTTCGTTTGCAGTAACCGTTTCAATTTTTAGATTTCAATCTGTTTTCTTAATATGGATACATGCAGTTGAAACTCTGAATCAAACACCGTTTTTGCTAGATCTGTGAAAGTTGGCAAAATATAGTACTTCCACGTTCTATCTTTATGTTTTGTTTCCTATTCATGTAGCCCCAAGCAGAGCCTGATGAAAATCACTTTCATTGAAAGGGGTTTCCTACGTTCCAAAAACCATGAGTTTCCTGAAATCTCAGCAAACATTTTTTCACCCAGTCTTGCTAATACATTCAGGTAATGATCAGTACACCAATCCCATTTGGCTCACCGAATTTTGTTCTTCATGGTTAAAATGTTCATTTGCAGTAACCGTTTTCATTTTTAGGTTTCACTGTATTTTCTTCCATATAGATACATGCAGTTGGAACTCTTAATCAACCACGGTTTGTGCTAGCTTTTTGAAACTTGGCACAATGAAGTAATTTCACATTCTATCTTTATGGTTTGTTTCCTATTGATGGAGCCCCAAGCAGAGATTGATGAAAATCACTCTCATTGAAAGGGGTTGCCTACCTTCCAAAAAACTATGAGTTTCCTGAAATCTCAGCAAACATGTTTTCACCCAATCTTGATGATACTTTCAGGTAATGATCAGTACACCAATCCCACTTGGCTCACCAAATTTCATTCTTCTAGGTTAAACTGTTCATTTGCAGTAACCTTTTTCATTTTTAGGTTTCACTGTATTTTCTTCAATATACATACATGCAGTTGGAACTCTTAATCAAACACGGTTTGTGCTAACTTTTTGAAACTTGGCACAATATAGTACTTCCACGTTCTATCTTTATGGTTTGTTTCCTATTGATGTAGCCCCAAGCACAGACTGATGAAAATCACTTTCATTGAAAGGGGTTTCCTACCTTCCAAAAACTATGAGTTTCCTGATATGTCAGCAAACATTTTTTCACCCAGTCTTGATGATACATTCAGGTAATGATCAGTACACCAATCCCACTTGGCTCACCAAATTTAGTTCTTCTAGGTTAAACTGTTCATTTGCAGTAACCGTTTTCATTTTTAGGTTTCACTGTATTTTCTTCCATATAGATACATGCAGTGAGAACTCTTAATCAAACAAGGTTTGTGCTAGCTTTTTGAAACTTGGCACAATAAAGTAATTTCAAGTTCTATGTTTATAGTTTGTTTCCTATTGATGGAGCCCCAAGCAGAGATTGACGAAAATCACTCTCATTGAAAGGGGTTGCCTACCTTTCAAAAAACTATGAGTTTCCTGAAATCTCAGCAAACATTTTTTCACCCAATCATGATGATACTTTTAGGTAATGATCAGTACACCAATCCCACTTGGCTCACCAAATTTCATTCTTCTAGGTTAAACCGTTCATTTGCAGTAACCGTTTTCATTTTGAGGTTTCACTGTATTTTCTTCAATATACATACATGCAGTTGGAACTCTTAATCAAACACGGTTTGTGCTAGCTCTTTAAAACTTGGCACAATAATGTAGTTTCAAGTTCTGTCTTTATGGTTTGTTTACTATTGATGTAGTCCCAAGCAGAGACTGGCGAAAATCATTTTCATTGAAAGGGGTTGCCAACCTTCCAAAAATCTTGATTATACTTTCGGGTAATGATTAGTACACCAATCCCACCTGGCTCACCAAATTTCCTTCTTCTAGGTTAAACCGTTCGTTTGCTGTAACTGATTAAATTTTTAGGTTTCAATCTGTTTTCTCCTATATGGATTCATGTATTTGGAACTCTAAATCAAACACGGTTTGTGCTAGCTCTTTGAAACTTGGCACAATAAGTAGTTTCAAGTTCTATCTTTATGGTTTGTTTCCTACTGATGTAGCCCAAACCAGAGACTGACGAAAATCACTTTTATCGACAGAGTTTGCCAAGCTTCCAAAAAACTATGAGTTTCCTAAAATGTCAGCAAACAGTTTTAACCCAATCTTGATGATACTTTCAGGTAATGATAAGTACAACAATCCACCTTGCCTCACCAAATTCTGTTCTTGTAGGTTAAACCATTCGTTTGCAGTAACCGATTTCATTTTTAGGTTTCACTTTTTTTTCTTAAATATGGATACATTCAGTTGGAACACTAAATCTAACACGGTTTGTGCTAGGTCTTTGAAACTTGGCACAGTATACTAGTTTCACGTTCTATCTTTATGGTTTGTTTCCTTTTCATTAAGCCCCAAGCAGAGACTGTGGAAAATCACTTTCATTGAAAGGGGTTGCCACCTTTCAAAAATCTATGAGTTTCCTGAAATCTCAACAAACATTTTTTCACCCAATATTGATGATACTTTCAGGTAATAATCAGTACACCAATCCCACTTAGCTCATCAAATTTTTTTTCTTTAGGTTAAACCGCTCGTTTGCAGTAACCGTTTTCATTTTTAGGTTTCACTCTGTTTTCTTCAATATGAATACATGCAGTTGGAACTCTAAATCAAACACTGTTTGTGCTAGCTCTTTGAAACCTGGCACAATATAGTAGTTCCAAGTTCTATCTTTATGGTTTGTTTCTTATTCATGTAGTCTTAAGTAGAAACTGAGGAAAATCACTTTCATTGAAAGTGGTTGCCAAACTTTTTAAAAACTACGAGTTTCCTGAAATCTCAGCGAACATTTTTTCACCCAATCTTGATTATACTTGCAGGTAATGATCAGTACACCAATCCCACTTGGCTCACCAAATGTCGTTCTTCTAGGTTAAACCTTTTGTTTGAAGTAACCGTTTTCATTTTTATGTTTCACTCTGTATTCTTCAATATTGATACATGTAGTTAAATCTCTAAATAGAACACGTCTTGTGCTAGCCCTTTGAAACTTGGCAAAATAAAGTAGTTTCAAGTTCTATCTTTATGGTTTGTTTCCTATTGATATAGGCCAAAACAGAGACTGAGGAAAATCACTTTCATTGAAAAGTGTTGCCAAGCTTCCAAAAAACTAAGAGTTTTCTGAAATCTTAGCAAACACTTTTTCACCCATCTTGATGATACTTTCAGGTAATGATCAGTACAACAATCCCACTTGGCTCACCAAATTTCGTATTTTTAGGCGAAAGCGTTCGTTTGCAGTAAACGTTTTCATTTTTAGGTTTCACTCTGTTTTCTTCAATATGGATACATGCAGTTGGAACTCTAAATCAAATACGGTTTGTGCTATCTTTTTGAAACTTGTAACAGTATAGTAGTTCCACGTTCTATCTTTATGGTTGTTTCCTATTCATGAAGCCCCAAGCAGAGACAGAAAAATCACTTTCATTGAAAGTGGTTGCCAAGCTTTTAAAAAACCACGAGTTTTCTGAAATCTCAGCAAACATTTTTTTATCCAATGTTAATCACACTTTCAGGTAATGATCAGTACACCAATCCCACTGTCTCACCAAATTTTGTTTTCCTAGGTTAAACCATTCGTTTGCAGTAATCAATTTCTCTTTTAGGTTTCAATCTGTTTTGTCCTATATGGATACATGCATTTGGTACTTTAAATCAAACACGGTTTGTGCTAGCTCTTTAAAACTTGGCACAATAAAGTAGTTTCAAGTTCTGACTTTATGGTTTGTTTTCTATTGATGTAGTCCCAATCAGAGACTGGCGAAAATCATTTTCATTGAAAGGGGTTGCCAACCTTCCAAAAATCTACGAGTTTCTTGAAATCTCAGCAAACACTTTTTCACCCAATTTTAATGATACTTTCAGTAATGATCAGTACACCAATCCCACTTGACTCACCAAATTTTGTTCTTCTAGGTTAAACCGTTTGTTTGAAGTAATCGTTCTCTTTTTTAGGTTTCAATTTGTTTTATTCTATATAGATACATGTGTTTGGAACTCTTAATAAAACAGGGTTTGTGCTAGCTGTTTTAAACTTGGCACAAAAAAGTAGTTTCAAGTTCTATTTTTATGGTTTGTTTCCTACTAATGTAGGCACAAGCAGAAACTGGGGAAAATCACTTTCATTGAAAGGAGTTCACAACCTTCCAAAAAACTACAAGTTTCTTAAAATCTCAGCAAACACTTTATGACCCAATCTTGATGATACTTTCAGGTAATTATCAGTACACCAATCCCAGTGGCTCACCAAATTTCGTTTTTCTAGGTGAAACCGTTCGTTTGCAGTAACCATTTTCATTTTCAGGTTTCACTCTGTTTTATTCAATATGGATACATGCAGTTGGAACTCTAAATCAAACACGGTTTATGCTAGCTCGTTGACACTTGGCACAGTAGAGTAGTTCCACATTCTATCTTTATGCTTTGTTTCCTATTCATGAAGACCAAAGAAGAGATTTAAAAAAATCATTTTCATTGAAAGGGGTTGCCAACCTTCCAAAAAACTACGAGTTTCCTGAAATCTCAGCAAACATTTTTTCATCCAATCTTGATGATACTTTCAGGTAATGATCAGTACACCAATCCCACTGGCTCACCAAATTTTGTTTTTCTGGGTTAAACGGTTCATTTGCATTAACCGTTTTCATTTTAGGTTTCAATCTGTTTTCTCCTATATGGATACACGCATTTGGTACTCTAAATCAAACACGGTTTGTGCTAGCTGTTTGAAACTTGGCACAATAAAGTGGTTTAAAGTTCTATCTTTATGGTTTGTTTCCTATTGATGTAGGCACAAGCAGAGATTGAGGAAAATCACTTTCATTGAAAGGGGTTGTAACCTTCCAAAAAACTACGAGTTTCCTGAAATCTCAGCCAACATTTTTTCACCCAGTCTTGATGATACTTTCAGGTAATGATCAGTACACCAATCCCACTTAGCTCACCAAATTTCCTTCCTCTAGGTTGAACCGCTCGTTTGCAGTAACCATTTTCATTTTCAGGTTTCACTCTGTTTTCTTCAATATGGATACATGCAGTTGGAACTCTGAATCAAACACGGTGTGTGCAAGCTCTTTGAATCTTGGCATTATATAGTACTTCCACGTTCTATCTTTATGGTTTGTTTCCTATTCATGTAGCCCCAAGCACAGACTGAGGAAAATCACTTTCATTCAAAGCTGTTGCCAACCTTCCAAAAAACTGCGAGTTTCCTGAAATGTCAGCAAACAGTTTTCACCCAATCTTGATGATACTTTCAGGTAATGATCAGTACACCAATCCACCTTGGCTCACCAAATTTCATTCTTCTAGGTTAAACTGTTCTTTTGCAGTAACCGATTTCATTTTTAGGTTTCACTCTGTTTTCTTAAATATGGATAGATACAGTTGGAACTCTAAATCAAACACGGTTTGTGCTAGCTCTTTGAAACTTGGCACAGTATAGGAGTTCCAAGTTCTATCTTTATGGTTTCTTCCCTGTTATTGGAGCCCAAAGCAGAGACTGAGGTAAGTCACTTATATTGAAAGGCGTTGCCAACCTTCCAAAAAACTACGAGTTTCCTGAAATCTCATCAAACATTTTGTCACCCAATCTTGATGATACTTTCAGGTAATGATCAGTACACTAATCCCACTTGGCTCACCAAATTTCGTTCCTCTAGGTGAAACCGGTCATTTGCAGTAACCGTTTCCATTTTTAGGTTTCAATCTGTTTTCTTAATATGGATACATGCAGTTGAAAATCTGAATCAAACACAGTTTTTGCTAGATCTTTGAAATGTGGCACAATATAGTACTTCGACGTTCTATCTTTATGGTTTGTTTCCTATTGATGTAGCCCCAAGTAGAGACTGATGAAAATCACTTTCATTTAAAGGGGTTTCCTACGTTCCAAAAACTATGAGTTTCCTGAAATCATAGCAAACATTTTTTCACCCAGTCTTGATGATACATTCAGGTAATGATAAGTACACAAATCCCACTTGGCTCACCAAATTTTGTTCTTCTAGGTTAAACCGTTCATTTGCAGTAACCGTTTTCATTTTTAGATTTCACTGTATTTTCTTCAATATAGATACATGCAGTTGGAACTCTTAATCAAACACGGTTTGTGCTAGCTTTTTGAAACTTGGCACAATAAAGTAGTTTCAATTTTTATCTTTATGGTTTGTTTTCTATTGAAGTAGCCATTAGCAGAGACTGACGAAAATTACTTTCATTGAAAAGGGTTCCCAACCTTCCAAAAAACTACGAGTTTCCTGTAATCTCAGCAGAAACTTTTTCACCCAATCTTGATGATATTTTTAGCTAATGATCAGTACACCAATCCCACCTAGTTCACCAAATTTCGTTCTTCTATGTTAAACGTTTCGTTTGCAGTAACCATTTTCATATTTAGGTTTCACTCTGTTTTCTTTAAATGGATACATGCAGTTGGAACTCTAAATCAAACACGGTTTTTGCTAGCTTTTTGAAACTTGGCACAATAAAGTTGTCTCAAGTTTTATCGTTATGGTTTGTTTCCTATTGATGTAGACCCAAGAAAAGACTGACGAAAATCACTCTCATTTAAAGGGGTTGCCTACCTTCCAAAAAACTACGAGTTTCCTGAAATCTCAGCAAACATTTTTTCACCCAATCTTGATGATACTTTCAGGTAATGATCAGTACACCAATCCCACTTGGCTCTCCAAATTTCGTTCTTCTAGGTTAAACCGTTCGTTTGCAGTAACCGTTTTCATTTTCAGGTTTCACTCTGTTTTTGTCAATATGGATACATGCAGTTTGAACTCTAAATCAAACACGGTTTGTGCTAGCTCTTTGAAACTTGGCACAAGAAAGTAGTTTCAAGTTCTATCACTATGGTTTGTTTCCTATTGATGTAGCCCCGAGCAGAGACTGATGAAAATCAATTTCATTAAAAGGAATTCCAAGCTTCCAAACAACTAGGAGTTTCCTGAAATCTCAGCAAACAGTTTTTCACCTTATCTTGATGATAATTTCAGGTAATGATCAATACACCAATCCCACTTGGGTCACCAAATTTCGTTCTTCTAGGTTAAACCGTTCGTTTGCAGTAACCGTTTTCATTTTTAGGTTTCATTCTGTTTTCTTCGATATGGATACATTCAGTTGGAAATCTAAATCAAACACGGTTTGTCCTAGCTCTTTGAAAATTGGCACAGTATAGTAGTTCCACGTTATATCTTTATGGTTTGTTTCCTATTCATGAAGCCCCAAGCAGAGACTGACGAAAATCACTTTCACTGAAAAAGTTTGCCTACCTTAAAAAAAACTATGAGTTACCTGAAATCTCAGCAAACATTTTTTCATGCAATCTTGATGATACTTTCAGATAATGATCAGTACATCAATCCCACTGGCTCACCAAATTTCGTTTTTCTAGGTTAAACCATTTATTTGCCGTAACCGTTTTCATTCTTAGGTTTTAATCTGTTTTCTACTATATAGATACATGCAGTTGAAAATTTATAGGTTTCACTCTGTCTTCTTCAATATGCATACATGCAGTTTGAACTCTAAATCAAACACGGTTTGTGCTAGCTCTTTGAAACTTTCCACAGTAGAGTAGTTCCACGCTCTATCTTTATGTTTTGTTTCCTATTCATGAAGCCCAAAGCAGAGACTTAGGAATATCACTTTCATTCAAAGGGTTTGCCAAGCTTCCAAAAAACTACGAGTTTCCTGAATTCCTAGCAAATATTTTTCACCCAATCTTGATGATACTTTAAGGTCATGATCAGTACACCAATCCTACTGGCTCACCGAATTTCGTTTATTTGGGTTAAACCGTTCATTTGCAGTAAACGTTTTCATTTTTAGGTTTCACTCTGTTTTCTTCAATATGGATACATGCAGTTGGAACTCTAAATCAAACACGGTTTGTGCTAGCTCTTTGAAACTTGGCACAATATAGTTGTTTTACGTTGTATCTGTATGGTTTGTTTCCTATTGATGTAGTCCCAAGCAGAGATTGACGAAAATCACTTTCATTCATAGAAGTTGCCAACCTTCCAATAAACTATGAGTTTCCTGAAATCTCAGCGAACATTATTTCACCCAATCTTGATTATATTTGCAGGTAATGATCAGTAGTCCAATCCCACTTGGCTCACCAAATTTCGTTCTCGAGGTTAAACTGTTCGTTTGCAGTAACCGTTTTCATTCTTAGGTTTCAATCTGTTTTCTCCTACATGGATACATTTATTTGGAACTCTAAATCAACCACGGTTTGTGCTAACTTTTTGAAACTTGGCACAAGAAAGTAGTTTCAAGTTCTATTTTTATGGTTTGTATCCCATTCATGTAGCCCCAAGCAGAGACTGACGAAAAGCACTTTCATTGAAAGGGGTTGCCAAGCTTCCAGAAAACTACGAGTTTCTTGAAATGTCAGCAAACATATTTTTACCCAATCATGATGTCAATTTCAGGTAATGATCAGTACACCAATCCCACTTGGCTAACCAAACTTCGTTCTTGTAGGTTAAACCGTTCATTTGCAGTAACCGTTTTCATTTTTGGGTTTCACTCTGTTTTCTCCAATATGGAAACATGTATTTGGAACTCTAAAACAAACCCGGTTTGTGCTACCTCTTTGAAACTTGGGACAATAAAGTAGTTCCAAGTTCTTTCTCTTTGGTTTGTTTGCTATTGATGTAGCCCAAAGCAGAGAATGGCCAAAATCACATTAATTGAAAGGGCTTGCCCAGCTTCCAAAAAACTACGAATCTCCTGTAATCTCAGCAAATGTTTTTTCACCCAATCTTGATGATACGTTCAGGTAAGGATCAGTACACCAATCCCACATGGCTCACCAAATTTCGTTCCTCTAGGATAAACCGTTCATTTGCAGTAACTGTTTTCATTTTTAGGTTTCACTCTGTTTTCTTCAATATGGATACATGCAGTTGGAACTCTAAATCAAACACGGTTTGTGCTAGCTCTTTGAAACTTAAAATCTATAGTAGTTCCACCTTCTATTTTTATGTTATGTTTCCTACTCATGAAGCCCCAAGCAGAGACTGAAAAAATCAATTTTATTTAAAGGGGTTGCCAAGCTTCCAAAAAACTACGAGTTTCCTGAAATCTCAGCAAACATTTTTTCACCCAATCTTGATGATACTTTCAGGTAATGATCAGTACACCAATCCCACTTGGCACACCAAATTTAGTTCTTCTAGATTAAACCATTCGTTTGTAGTAACTGTTTCCTTTTTTAGGTTTCAATCTGTTTTTACCTATGCGGATACATGTATTTGGAACTCTAAATCAAATCTGGTTTGTGCTAGCTCTTTGAAACTTGGAAATATAAAGAAAATTCAAGTTCTATCTTTATGGTTTGTTTCATATTGATGTAGCCTCAAGCAGAGACTGGCGAAAATCACTTTAAATGAAAGGGGATGCCAAGGTTCAAAAAAACTACGAGTTTTCTGAAATCTCAGCAAACGTTTTTTCACCCATACTTGATGATACTTTCAGGTAATGATCACTAAACCAATCCCACTTGGCTCACCAAATTTCGTTCTTCTAGGTTAAACCGTTCATTTGCAGTAACCGTTTTTATTTTTAGGTTTCACTCTATTTTCTTCAATATGGATACATGCATTTGGAACTCTAAATCAAACACGGTTTGTGCTAGCTCTTTGAAAGTTGGCACAATATAGTAATTCAAAGTTCTCTCTTTATGGTTTGTTTCCTATTTATCTAGCTCCAAGCAGAGACTGAGGAAAATGACTTTCATTAAAAGGGGTTGCCAAGCTTCCAAAAAACTACGAGTTTCCTGAAATCTCAGCAAACATTTTTTCAAACAATCTTGATGATACTTTCAGGTAATGATCAGAAAACCAATCTCACTTGGCTCACCAAATTTTGTTCTTCTAGGTTTAATCATTCGATTGCAATAATCATTTTCATTTTTAGGTTTCAATCTGTTTTCTCCTATATGGATACATGAATTTGGAACTCAAAATCAAACCAGGTTTGTGCTAGCTCTTTGAAACTTTGCACAATAAAGTAGTTTAAAGTTCTATCTTTATGGTTTGTGTACTATTGGTGTAGCCCCATGCACAGACTGACGAGAATCAGTTTCATTGAAAGGGGTTGCCAAGCTTCCAAAACACTATGAGTTTCCTGAAATCTCAACAAACATTTTTTCACCCAATCTTGATGATAATTTCAGGTAATGATCAGTACACCAATCCCACTTGGCACACCAAATTTCATTCTTCTAGGTTAAACCGTTCGTTTGCAGTAACCGTTTTCATTATTATGTCTCAATCTGTTTTCTTCAATATGGATACATGCAGTTGGAACTCTAAATCAGACACGGTTTGTGCTAGCTCTTTGAAACTTGGCACAATAGGGAAGTTCCAAGTTCTACCTTTATGGTTTGTTTCCTATACATGTAGTCCCAAGCAGAGACTGACGAAAATCACTTTCATTGAAATGGGTTGACTACCTTCCAAAAAACTACGAGTTTCCTGAAATCTCAGCAAACATTTTTTCACCCAATCTTTATGATACTTTCAGGTAATGATCAGTACACCAATTCCACTTGGCTCACCAAATTTCGTTCTTTTAGTTTAAACCGTTCGTTTGAAGTAATCGTTTTCATTTATAGGTTTCACTCTGTTTTCTTCAATATGGATACATGCAGTTGGAACACTAAATCAAACACGGTTTGTGCTAGCTCTTTGAATCTTGGCACAATAAAGTAGTTACAAGTTCTATCTCTATGGTTTGTTTCATATTTATGTAGTCCCAAGCAGAGACTGACGAAAATCACTTTCATTGAAAGAGGTTGCCAAGCTTCCAAAAAACTACGAGTTTCCTGAAATCTCAGGAAACATTTTTTCACCCAATCTTGATGATACTTTCAGGTAATGATTTCTACACCAATCACACTTGGCTCACCAAATTTTGTTCTTCTAGGTTAAAGGGTTCGTTTGCACTAACTGTTTTTATTTTTAGGTTTCAATTTGTTTTATTTAATATGGATACATGCAGATGGAACTCATAATAAAACACGGTTTTTTGTCGCTCTTTGAAACTTGGCTCAATAAAGTAGTTTCAAGTTCTATCTTTATTGTTTGTTTCCTATTGATGTAGCCCCAAGCAGACTGACAAAAATCACTTTCACTGAAAGGGGTTCCGACCTTCCAAAAAACTACGAGTTTCCTGAAATCTCAGCAAATATTTTTTCACACAATCTTGATGATTCTTTCAGGTAATGATCAGTACATCAATCCCACTTGGCTCACCAAATTTTGTTCTTCTAGGTGAAACTGTTTGTTTGCAGTAACCGATTTCATTTTTAGGTTTCAATCTGTTTTCTCCTATATGGATACATGTATTTGGAACTCTAAATCAAACACGGTTTGTGCTAGCTCTTTGAAACTTGGCACAATAAAGTAGCTTCGAGTTCTATCTTAATAGTTTTTTTATCCTATTGATGTAGCCCCAAGCAGAGACTGACGAAAATCACTTTCATTGAAAGGGGTTGCCAAGCTTTAAAAAAAATACGAGTTTCCTGATATCTCAGCAAACATTTTTTTACCCAATCTTGATGATACATTCAGGTAATGATCAGTACACAAATCCCACTTGGCTCACCAAATTTCGTTCTTCTAGGTTGCACCACTTGTTTGCAGTAACCGTTTTCATTATTAGGTTTCACTCTGTTTTCTACTATATGGATACATGCATTTGGAACTCTAAATTGAACACTGTTTGTGCTAGCTATTTCAAACTTGGCACTATATAGTAGTTCCACGTTCTATCTTTATGGTTTGTTTCCTATACATGTAGCCCCAAGCACAGACTGAGGAAAATCACTTTCATTCAAAGCTGTGGCCAACCTTCCAAAAAACTGCCAGTTTCCTGAAATGTCAGCAATCATTTTTTCATCCAATCTTGATGATACTTTCAGGTAATGATCAGTACACCAATTCCACTTAGCTCACCAAATGTATTTCCTCTAGGTTAAACCGCTCGTTTGCAGTAACCATTTTCATTTTTAATTTTCACTCTGTTTTCTTCAATATGGATACATGCAGTTGGAACTCCGAATCAAACACAGTGTGTGCAAGCTCTTTGAATCTTGGCACTATAAAGTAGTTCCATGTTCTATCTTTATGGTTTGTTTCCTATTCATGTAGCCCTAAGCACAGACTGAGGAAAATCACTTTCAATCAAAGCTGTGGCCAACCTTCTACAAAACTGCGAGTTTCCTGAAATGTCAGCAAACAATTTTCACCCAATCTTGATGATACTTTCAGGTAATGATCAGTACACCAATCCACTTTGGCTCACCAAATTTTGTTCTTCTAGGTTAAACCATTCGTTTGCAGTAACCGATTTCATTTTTAGGTTTCACTCTGTTTTCTTAAATATGGATACATTCAGTTGGAAAACTAAATCTAACACGGTTTGTGCTAGCTCTTTTAAACTTGGCACAGTATAGTAGTTCCATGTTCTATTCTTATGGTTTATTTCCTATTCATGAAGCCCCAAGCAGAGACTAAGGAAAATCACTTTCATTGAAATGGGTTGCCACCTTTCAAAAAAGTATGAGTTACCTGAAATCTCAGCAAACAGTATTTCATGCAATCTCGATGATACGTTCAGGTAATGATCAGTACACCAATCCACCTTGGCTCACCAAATTTTGTTTTTCTAGGTTAAACTGTTCGTTTGCAGTAACCGTTTTCATCTTTAGGTTTCACTCTGTTTCAACTATATGGATACATGCAGTTGAAACACTAAATCAAACACTGTTTGTGCTAGCTCTTTGAAACTTGGCACAATATAGTAGTTCCACGTTCTATCTTTATGGTTTGTTTCCTATTCATGTAGCCCCAAGCAGAGACTGAGGAAAATCACTTTCATTCAAAGCTGTTGCCAACAATCAAAAAAACTGCGAGTTTCCTGAAATGTCAGCAAACAGTTTTCACCCAATCTCGATGATACTTTCAGGTAATGATCAGTACACCAATCCACCTTGGCTCACCAAATTTCGTTCTTCTAGGTTATACCATTCATTTGCAGTAACCGATTTCATTTTTAGGTTTCATTCTGTTTTCTTAAATATGGATAGATACAGTTGGAACTCTAAATCTAACATGGTTTGTGCTAGCTCTTTGAAACTTGGCACAGTATAGTAGTTCCAAGTTCTAACTTTATGGTTCATTACCTATTAATGAAGCCCCAAGCAGAGACTGAGAAAATCACGTTCATTTAAAGGGGTTGCAAACCTTCCAAAAAACTACGAGTTTTCTGAAATCTCAGCAAACATTTTTTGACCCAATCTTGATGATACTTTCAGGTAATGATCAGTACACCAATCCAACTTGGCTCACCAAATTTCGTTCTTCTAGGTTAAACCGTTCGTTTGCAGTAACCATTTACAATTTGAGGTTTAACTTTGTTTTCTTCAATATGGATATATGCCGTTGGAACACTAAATCAAACCCGGTTTGGGCTAGATATTTGAAACTTGGCACAATAAAGTAGTTTCAAGTTCTATCATTATGGTTTGTATCCTATTGTTGTAGCCACAAGCAGAGACTGAAGAAAATCACTTTCATTTAAGGGGTTGCCAAGCTTCCAAAAAACAACGAGTTTCCTTAAATCTCAGCGAACAGTTTTTCACCAAATCTTGATGATACTTTCAGGTAATGATTAGTACACCAATCCACCTTGGCTCACAAAATTTCGTTCTTCTAGGTTAAACCGTTCGTTTGCAGTAACCGTTTATATTTTTAGGTTTCAGTCTGTTTTCTTCAATATGGATACATGCAGTTGGAACTCTAAATCAAACACGGTTTGTGCTAGCTCTTTGAAACTTGGCAATGTATAGTAGTTCCACGTTGTAACTTTATGGTTTGTTTGTTATTCATGAAGCCCCAAGCAGAGACTGAGGAAAATCACTCTCATTGAAAGGGGTTGCGAAGCTTCCAAACAACTACGAGTTTCCTGAAATCTCAGAAAACAGTTTTTCACCCCATCTTGATTATACTTTCAGGAAATGATCAGTACACCAATCCCACTTGGCTCACCAAATTTCGTTCTTCTAGGTTAAACCGTTCGTTTGCAGTGAATGTTTTCATTTTTAGGTTTTACTGTGTTTTCTTTAATATGGATACATGCAGTTGAAACTCTAAATCTAACACGGTTTGTGCTAGCTCTTTGAAACTTGGCACAGTATAGGAGTTCCAAGTTCTATCTTTATGGTTTGTTTCCTATTCATGAAGCCCAAAGCAGAGACTGAGGAAAGTCACTTATATTGAAAGGGGTTGCCAACCTTCCAAATAACTAGGAGTATCCTGAAATATCAGCAAACTATTTTTCACCCAGCCTTGATGATACTTTCAGGTAATGATCAGTACACCAATCCCACTTGGCTCACCAAATTTCGTTCTTCTAGGTAAAACCGTTCGTTTGCAGTAACCTTTTCTATTTTTAGGTTTCACTGTTTTTTCTTCAATATGGATACATGCAGTTGGAACTCTAAATCAAACACGGTTTGTGCTAGGTCTTTGAAACTTGGCAAAGTATAGTAGTTTTACCTTTATGGTTTGTTTCCTATTCATGAAGCCCCAAGAAGAGACTGAGGAAAATGACTTTTATTGAAAGTGGTTGCCAACCTTCCAAAACACTACGAGTTTGAGAAATCTCAGCAAATATTTTTTCTCCCAATCTTGATGATACTTTCAGGTAATGATCAGTACACCAATCTCACTTGGCTCACCAAATTTCGTTCTTCTAGGTTAAACCGTTCGTTTGCAGAAAAGGTTTGTATTTTTAGGTTTTCACTCTGTTTTCTTCAATATAAATACATGCTTTTGGAACTCTAAATCAAACACGGTTGGTGCTAGCTCTTTGAAACTTGGAAGAGTATAGTAGTTCCACGTTCTATCTTTATGGTTTATTTCCTATTCATGAAGTTCCAAGTAGAGAATGAGAAAAATCACTTTCATTGAAAGGGGTTGCCAAGCTTCCAAAAAACTACGAGTTTCCTGAAATCTCAGCAAACATTTTTTCATCCAATCTTGATGATTCTTTCAGGTAATGATCAGTACTACAATCCCACTGGCTCACCAAATTTTGTTTTTTTTTTTGGTTAATCCGTTCGTTTGTAGTAACCGTTTTCATTTTTAGGTTTCAATCTATTTTCTCCTATATTAATACATGCATTTCGTACTCTAAATCAAACATGGTTTGTGCTAGCTCTTTGAAACTTGGCACAATAAAGTAGTTTCAAGTTCTGTTTTTATGGTTTGTTTTCTATTGGTGTAGTCCCAAGAATAGACTGGCGAAAATCATTTTCACTGAAAGGGGTTGCCAGACTTCCAAAAAACTACGTGTTTCCTGAAATCTCAGCAAACATTTTTTTACCCAATCTTGATGATACTTTCTGGTAATGATCAGTACACCAATCCCAATGGCTCACCACATTTCGTTCTTCTAGGTTAAACCATTCGTTTGCAGTAACCGTTTTCATTTATACGTTTCACTCTGTTTTCTTCAATATGCATACATGCAGTTTGAACTCTAAATCAAACACGGTTTGTGCTAGCTCTTTGAAACTTTCCACAGTAGAGTAGTTCCACACTCTATCTTTATGTTTTGTTTCCTATTCATGAAGACCAAAGCAGAGACTGAGGAAAGTCACTTTCATTCAAAGGGTTTGCCAAGCTTCCAAAAAACTACGAGTTTCCTGAATTCCTAGCAAATATTTTTCACCCAATCTTGATGATACTTTAAGGTCATGATCAGTACACCAATCCTACTGGCTCACCGAATTTCGTTTATTTGGGTTAAACCGTTCATTTGCAGTAAACGTTTTCATTTTTAGGTTTCACTCTGTTTTCTTCAATATGGATACATGCAGTTGGAACTCTAAATCAAACACGGTTTGTGCTAGCTCTTTGAAACTTGGCACAATATAGTTGTTTTACGTTGTATCTGTATGGTTTGTTTCCTATTGATGTAGTCCCAAGCAGAGATTGACGAAAATCACTTTCATTCATAGAAGTTGCCAACCTTCCAATAAACTATGAGTTTCCTGAAATCTCAGCGAACATTATTTCACCCAATCTTGATTATATTTGCAGGTAATGATCAGTAGTCCAATCCCACTTGGCTCACCAAATTTCGTTCTCGAGGTTAAACTGTTCGTTTGCAGTAACCGTTTTCATTCTTAGGTTTCAATCTGTTTTCTCCTACATGGATACATTTATTTGGAACTCTAAATCAACCACGGTTTGTGCTAACTTTTTGAAACTTGGCACAAGAAAGTAGTTTCAAGTTCTATTTTTATGGTTTGTATCCCATTCATGTAGCCCCAAGCAGAGACTGACGAAAAGCACTTTCATTGAAAGGGGTTGCCAAGCTTCCAAGAAACTACGAGTTACTTGAAATGTCAGCAAACATTTTTTCACCCAATCTTGATGTCAATTTCAGGTAATGATCAGTACACCAATCCCACTTGGCTAACCACACTTCGTTCTTGTAGGTTAAACCGTTCATTTGCAGTAACCGTTTTCATTTTTGGGTTTCACTCTGTTCTATTCAATATGGATACATGCAGTTTAAACTCTAAATCAAACACGGTTTGTGCTAGCACTTTGAAACTTGGCACAATATAGTTGTTTTAGGTTCTATATCTATGGTTTCTTTTCTATTGATAAAGCCCCAAGCAGAGACTGATGACAATCACTTTCATTGAAAGGGGTTGCTTACCTTCCTAAAAAGTACGAGTTTCCTGAAACCCCAGCAAACATTTTTTCACCCAATCTTGAAGACACTTTCAGGTAATGATCAGTATACCGACCCACTTGGCTCACCAAATTTCATTCTTCTAGTTTAAACCGTTCGTTTGCAGTAAACATATTAATTTGTAGGTTTCACTCTGTTTTATTCAATATGGATACATGCAGTTGGAAATCTAAATCAAACACGGATGGTGCTAGCTCTTTGAATCTTGGCACAATAAAGTAGTTTCAAGTTCTATCTTTATGGTTTGTTTCCTATTCATTTAGCCCCAAGCAGAGACTGAGGAAAATCACTTTCATTGAAAGGGGTTGCCAACCTTCCAAAAAACTATGAGTTTCCTGAAATCTCAGCAAACAGTTTTTCACCCAATCTTGATGATACTTTCAGGTTATGATCAGTACACCAATCCCACTTGTCTCACCGAATTTCATTCTTCTAGGTTAAACCACTCATTTGCAGTAATCGATTACATTTTCAGGTTTCACTGTGTTTTCTTCAATATGGATACATGCAGTTGGAACTCTGAATAAAACATGGTGTGTGCTAGCTCTTTGAAACTTGGCACAATATAATAGTTCCAGGTTCTTTCTTTATGGTTTGTTTCCTATTGATGTAGCCCCAAGCAGAGACTGAGGAAAATCACTTTTATTGAAAGGGGTTGCCAAGCTTCCAAAAAACTACGAGTTTCCTGAAATTTCAGCAAACATTTTTTCACGCAATCTGGCTTACACTTTCAGGTAATGATCAGTACACCAATCCAAGTGGGCTCACCAAATTTTGTTATTCTAGGTTTAACTGTTCGTTTGCAGTAACCGTTTTCATTTTTAGGTTTCACTATGTTTTCTTCACTACAGATACATGCAGATGGAACACTAAATCAAACACGGTTTGTGCTAGCTCTTTGAAACTTGGCACAATAGTAGTTTCACGTTCTATCTTTATGGTTTGTTTCCTATTCATGAAGCCTCAAGCAAAGACTAAGGAATATCACTTTCATTGAAAGCAGTTGCCAAGCTTCAAAAAAACTATGAGTTTCCTGAAATCACAGCAAATATTTTTTCACCCAATCTTGATGATACTTTTAGGTAATGATCAGTACACCAATCCCACTAGGTCACCAAAATTCGTTTTTCTAGTTTAAATCGTTCTTTTGCAATAACCCTTTTTATTTTTAGGTTTCAATCTGTTTTCTCCTATACGGATACATGCATTTGGTACTCTAAATCAAACACGGTTTGTGCTAGCTCTTTGAAACTTGGCACAATAAAGTAGTTTCAAGTTCTATCTTTATGGTTTGTTTCCTATTGATGTAGCCCCAAGTAGAGACTGAGGAAAATTACTTTCATTGAAAGGGGTTGCCAACCTTTCAAAAAACTACGAGTTTCCTGAAATCTCAGCAAACAGTTTTTCACCCAATCTTTATGATACTTTCAGGTAATGATCAGTACACCAATTTCACTTGGCTCACAAAATTTCATTTTTTTAGGTTAAATTGTTCGTTTGCAGTAACCGTTTTCATTTTTAGGTTTCACTTTGTTTTCTTCAATATGGATACATGCAGTTGGAACTCTAAATAAAACATGGTTTTGGCTAGCTCTTTGAAACTTGGCACAATATAGTAGTTCTATCTCGATGGTTTGTTACCTATTGATGTAGTCCCATGCAGATACATACGAAAATAACTTTCATTGAAAGGGGTTGCCGAATTCCAAAAAACTATGAGGTTCCTGAATCTCAGGAAACATTTTTTCACCCAAACTTGCTTATCCTTCCAGGTAATGATCAGTACACCAATCCCACTTGGCTCACCAAATTTCGTTCTTCTAATTTAAACCGTTGGTTTGCAGTAACCTTTTTCATTTTTAGGTTTCACTGTGTTTTCTTCAATATGGATATATACATTTGGAACTCTAAATCAAACACGGTTTGTGCTAGCTTTTGAAACTTTGCAGAATATAGTAGTTCTAAGTTCTGTCTCTATGGTTTGTTTTCTATTGATGTAGCCCCAAGCAGAGACTGACGAAAATCACTTTCATTGAAAAAAGTTGCCAACCTTTCAAAAAACTACGAGTTTTCTGAAATCTCAGCAAACATTTTTTCACCCAATCTTGATGATACTTTCAGGTAATGATCAGTACACGAATCCCACTTGGCTCACCAAATTTCGTTTTTCTAGGTTAAACCGTTGGTTTGCAGTAACCATTGTTATTTTTAGGTTTCAATCTGTTTTCTCTTATATAGATACATGCTTTTGGAACTCTAAATCAAACACGGTTTGTGCTAGCTCTTTGAAACTTGGCATAATAAAGTAGTTTCAAGTTCTATCTTTATGGTTTGTTTCGTAGTGATGTAGACACAAGCAAAGACTCGGGAAAATCACTTTCATATAAAGGGGTTGCCAACCTTTAAAAAAATTGCGTGTTTCCTGAAATCTCAGTAAACCTATTTTCACCAATTTTTTATGATACTTTCAGGTAATTATCAGTACACCAATCCCACTTGGCTCATGAATGTTCATTCATCTAGGTTAAACCGTTCGTTTTCCATAACCGTTTTCATTTTTATGTTTCACTCTGTTTTCTTCAATATGGATACATACATTTGGAACTCTATATCAAACACGGTTTGTGCTAGCTCTTTAAAACTTGGGATAATAAACAAGTTTCAAGTTCTGTTTTAATGGTGTGTTTCCTATTGATGTAGCCCCAAGCAGAGACTTACGAAAATCACTTTCATTTAAAGTGTTTGCCAAGCTTTCAAAAAAGTATGAGTTTTCTGAAATCTCAGCAAACAGTTTTTAACCCAATCTTGATGATACTTTCAGGTAATGATCAGTACACGAATCCCACTTGGCTCACCAAATTTCGTTTTTCTAGGTTAAACCGTTGGTTTGCAGTAACCATTGTTATTTTTAGGTTTCAATCTGTTTTCTCTTATATAGATACATGCTTTTGGAACTCTAAATCAAACACGGTTTGTGCTAGCTCTTTGAAACTTGGCATAATAAAGTAGTTTCAAGTTCTATCTTTATGGTTTGTTTCGTAGTGATGTAGACACAAGCAAAGACTCGGGAAAATCACTTTCATATAAAGGGGTTGCCAACCTTTAAAAAAATTGCGTGTTTCCTGAAATCTCAGTAAACCTATTTTCACCAATTTTTTATGATACTTTCAGGTAATTATCAGTACACCAATCCCACTTGGCTCATGAATGTTCATTCATCTAGGTTAAACCGTTCGTTTTCCATAACCGTTTTCATTTTTATGTTTCACTCTGTTTTCTTCAATATGGATACATACATTTGGAACTCTATATCAAACACGGTTTGTGCTAGCTCTTTAAAACTTGGGATAATAAACAAGTTTCAAGTTCTGTTTTAATGGTGTGTTTCCTATTGATGTAGCCCCAAGCAGAGACTTACGAAAATCACTTTCATTTAAAGTGTTTGCCAAGCTTTCAAAAAAGTATGAGTTTTCTGAAATCTCAGCAAACAGTTTTTAACCCAATCTTGAGGATACTTTCAGGTAATGATCAGTACACCAATACCACTTGGCTCACCAAATTTTGTTCTTTTAGGTTAAACCGGTCATTTGTAGTAACCTTTTCTATTTTTAGGTTACACTCTGTTTTCTTCAGTATGGATACATGCAGGTGGAACTCTAAATCAATCACTGTTTGTGCTAGCTCTTTGAAACTTGGCACAATAAAGTAGTTTCATGTTTTATCATTATGTTTTTTTTCCTATTGATGTAGACCCACGCAGAGACTGAGGAAAATCACATTAATTGAAAAGGGTGGCCAAATTTGCAAAAAATTAAGAGTTTCCTGAAATCTCAGCAAACAGTTTTTCACCCAATCTTGATGATACTTACAGGTAATGATCAGAACACCAATTCCACTTGGCTCAAGATATTTTGTTCTTCTAGGTTAAACCGTTCATTTGCTGTAACCGTTTTCATTTCTTTGTTTCACTCGGTTTTCTGCAATATGGATACAAGCAGTTGGAACTCTAAATCAAATACGGTCTATGCTAGCTCTTTGAAACTTGGCACAATATAGTAATTCCACATTCTGTCTTTATGATTTGTTTCCTATTCATGTAGCCCCAAGCAGAGACTGAGGAAAATCACTTTCATTGAAAGGGGTTGCCAACCTTCCAAAAAACGACGAGTTTTCTGAAATCTCAGCAAACAGTTTTTCACCCAAACTTGATGATACTATCAGGTAATTATCAGTAAACCAATTCCACTTGGCTCACCAAATTACGTTCTTCAAGTTTAAACCGTTCATTTGCAGTAACTGTTTTCATTTTTAGGTTTCACTCTGTTTTCTTCATATGGATACATGCATTTGGAACTCTAAATCAAACACTGTTTGTTCTAGCTCTTTGAAACGTGGAAAAAATATAGTAGTTTTACTTTCTATCCCTATGGTTTGTTTCCTATTGATGTAGTCTGAAGAAGAGTCTTACGAAAATCACTTTCATTCAAAGGGGTCGCCAAGCTTCCAAAAAACTATTAGTTTCCTGGTATCTCCGCAAACAGTTTTTCACCCAATCTTGATGATACTTTCAGGTAATGATCAGTACACCAATCCCACTCACCAAATTTCGTTCTTCTAGGTTAAATCGTTCATTTGCAGTAACCGTTTTCATTTTTAGGTTTCAATCTGTTTTTTTCAATATGGATACATGCAGTTGGAACTCTAAATCAAACACGGTTTGTGCTAGCTTTTTGAAACTTGACATAATAAAGTAGTTTTAAGTTCTATCTTTATGGTTTGTTTCCTATTAATGTAGCCCCAAGCAGAGACTGAGGAAAAGCACTTTCATTGAAAGGGGTTGCCAACCTTCTAAAAAACTACGACTTTCCTGCAATCTCAGCAACCAGTTTTTCACCCAATCTTGATAATATTATCAGGTAATGATCAGTAAACCAATTTCACTTGGCTCACCAAATTACGTTCTTCAAGTTTAAACCATTCATTTGCAGTAACCGTTTTCATTTTTAGGTTTCACTCTGTTTTCTTCAATATTGATGCATGCAGTTGGAACTCTAAATCAAACATGGTTTATGCTAACTCTTTGAAACTTGGCACAATATAGTTGTTTTAGGTTCTATCTCTATGGTTTGTTTTCTATTGATGAAGCCCCAAGCAGAGACTGACGAAAATCACTTTCATTGAAAGGGGTTGCCAAGCTTCCAATAAACTACGATTTTCCTGAAATCTCAGCAAACATTTTTTCACGCAATTTGGCTTACACTTTCAGGTAATGATCAGTACACCAATCCCACTTGGCTCACCAAATTACGTTCTTCTAGGTTAAACCGTTCGTTTGCAGTAACCGTTTTCATTTTTAGGTTTCACTCTGTTTTTTTCTCTATGGATACATGATGTTGGAACTCAAAATCAAACACGGTTTTTCCTAGCTCTTTGAAACTTGGCACAGTATAGTAGTTTCACGTTCTAACTTTATGGTTTGTTTCTTATTCATGAAGCCCCAAGCAGAGACTGAGGAATATCACTTTAATTGAAAGGGGTTGCCAAGCTTCAAAAAAACTACGAGTTTCCTGAAATCTCAGCAAACATTGTGTCACCCAATCTTGATGATACTTTCAGGTAATTATCAGTACAGCAATCCCACTAGCTCACCAAATTTTGTTTTTCTAGGTTAAACAGTTCTTTTGCAGTAACCGTTTTCATTCTTAGGTTTCAATCTGTTTTCTCCTATATGGATACATGCATTTGCTACTCTAAATCAAACACGGTTTGTGCTAGCTCTTTGAAACTTGGCACAATAAAGTAGTTTCAAGTTCTATCTTTATGGTTTGTTTCTTATTGATGTAGCCCCAAGCAGAGACTGGCGAAAATCATTTTCATTGAAAGGAGTTGCCAAGCTTCCAAAAAACTACGAGTTTCATGAAATCTTAGCAAACAGTTTTTCACCCAATCTTATGATACTTTCAGGTAATGATCAGTACACCAATCCCACTTGGCTCACCAAATTTCATTCTTCTAGGTTAAACCGTTCGTTTGCAGTAACCGTTTTCATTTTTAGGTTTCACTCTGTTTTCTTTAATATGGATACATGCAGTTGGAACTCTAAATCAAACATGGTTTGTTCTAGCTCTTTGAAACTTGGCACTATATACTAGTTTTATGTTCTATCCCTATGGTTTGTTTCCTATATATGTAGTCCCAAGAAGAGTCTGACGAAAATCACTTTCATTGAAATGGGTTGCCAAGCTTCCAAAAATCTACGAGTTTCCTGACATCTCCGCAAACAGTTTTTCACCCAATCTTGATTATACTTTCAGATAATCATCAGTACACCAATCTCACTTGGCTCACCAAATTTCATTTTCGAGGTGAAACTGTTCGTTTGCAGTAACCGTTTTCATTTTTAGGTTACACTCTGTTTTCTTCAGTATGGATACATGCAGGTGGAACTCTAAATCAATCACTGTTTGTGCTAGCTCTTTGAAACTTGGCACAATAAAGTAGTTTCAAGTTTTATCATTATTTTTTTTCCTATTGATGTAGACCCAAGCAGAGACTGAGGAAAATCACATTAATTGAAAAGGTTGGCCAAACTTGCAAAAAAACTACGAGTTTCCTGAAATCTCAGCAAACATTTTTTCACCCAATCTTGATACTTGCAAGTAATGATAAGTACACCAATCCCACTTGGCTCACCAAATTTCGTTCTTCTAAATAAAACCGTTCGTTTGCAGTAACAATTGTTAGTTTTAGGTTTCAATCTGTTTTCTCCTATATGGATACATGCATTTGGAAGTCTCAGTCAAACACGGTTTGTGCTAGCTTTTTGAAACTTGGCATAATAAAGTAGTTTCAAGTTCTATCTTTAAGGTTTGTTTCCTAGTTATGTAGACACAAGCAAAGACTTGCGAAAATAACTTTCATTTAAAGGGGTTGCCAACCTTCCAAAAAACTGTGTGTTTCCTGAAATCTAAGAAAACCGTGTTTCACCAATTTTTAATGATAATTTCAGGTAATTATCAGTACACCAATCCCACTTGGCTCACCAAATTTTGTTCTTCTAGGTTAAACCGTTCGTTTGCAGTAACCGTTTTCATTTTTAGGTTTCACTCTGTTTTCTTCAATATGGATACATTCATTTGGAACTCTAAATCAAACACGGTTTGTGCTAGCTCTTTGAAACTTGGCACAATAAAGAAGTTTCAAGTTCTATCTTTATAGAGATAAAGTGTTTCCTATTGATGTAGCCCCAAGAAGAGACTGACGAAAATGTCTTTCATTGAAAAGTGTTGCCAAGCTTTCAAAAAAGTATGAGTTTTCTGAAATCTCAGCAAACAGTTTTTCACCCAATCTTAATGATACTTACAGGTAATGATCAGAACACCAATTCCACTTGGCTCAAGATATTTCATTCTTCTAGGTTAAACGGTTCGTTTGCTGTAACCGTTTTCATTTTTAGGTTTCCCTCGGTTTTCTGCAATATGGATACATGCAGTTGGAACTCTAAATCAAATACGGTTTATGCTAGCTCTTTGAAACTTGGCACAATATAGTAATTCCACATTCTGTCTTTATGATTTGTTTCCTATTCATGTAGCCCCAAGCAGAGACTGAGGAAAATCACTTTCATTGAAAGGGGTTGCCAACCTTCCAAAAAACGACGAGTTTTCTGAAATCTCAGCAAACAGTTTTTCACCCAATCTTGATGATACTTTCAGTTAATGATCAGTACACCAATTCCATTTGGCTCACAAAATTTTGTTCTTCTTGGTTAAACCGTTCGTTTGCAGTAACCGTTTTCATTTTTAGGTTTCACTTTGTTTTGTTCAATATAGATACATGCAGTTGGAACTCTAAATCAAACACGGTTTGTACTAGCTCTTTGAAACTTGGTAGAATATAGTAGTTTCAAGTTCCATCCCTATGGTTTGTTTCCTAATGATGTAGCCCCAAGCAGAGACTGACGAAAATCACTTTCATTGAAAGGGCTTGCAAGCTTCCAAAAATCTACAAGTTTCCTGAAATCTCAGCAAACATTTTTTCAGGCAATCTGGCTTACACTTTCAGGTAATGATCAGTACACGATTCCCACTTGGCTCACCAAATTTCGTTCTACTAGGTTAAACCTTTCGTTTGCAGTAAACGTTTTCATTTTTAGGTTTCACTCTGTTTTCTTCATTAATGGATACATGCAGTTGGAACTCTAAATCAAACACGGTTTGTGCTAGCTCTTTGAAACTTGGCAAAGTATAGAAGTTCCACGTTCTATCTTTATAATTTTTTTCCTATTCATGAAGCCCCAAGCAGAGACTGAGGAAAATTACTTTCATTAAAAGTGGTTGCGAAGCTTCCAAACAACTACGAGTTTCCTGAAATCTCAGCAAACAGTTTTTCACAGCATCTTGATGATACTTTCAGGTAATTATCAGTACACCAATCCCACTTGTCTCAACAAATTTCGTTATTCTAGGTTAAACCGTTCGTTTGCAGTAACTGTTTTCATTTTTAGGTTTCACTCTATTTTCTTCAAAATGGATACATGCAGTTGAAACTCTAAATGTAACACGGTTTGTGCTAGCTTTTTGAAACTTGGCACAGTATAGTAGTTCCAAGTTCTATCTTTATGGTTTGTTTCCTATTCATAAAGCCTAAAGCAGAGACTGATAAAAATCACTTATATTGAAAAGGGTTGCCAACCTTCCAAAAATCTACGATTTTCCTGAAATATCAGCAAACTATTTTTCACCCAGTCTTGATGATACTTTCAGGTAATGATCAGTACACCAATCCCACTTGGCTCACCACATTACGTTCTTCAAGTTTAAACCATTCATTTGCAGTAACCGTTTTCATTTTTAGGTTTCACTCTGTTTTCTAAATATTGATACATGCATTTGGAACTATAAATAAAACACTGTTTGTGCTAGCTCTTTGAAACTTCGCACAATATAATAGTTCCACGTTCTATCTTTATGGTTTGCTTCCTCTTCATGAAGCCTTAAGAAGAGACTGAGGAAAATAACTTTCATTGAAAGGGTTTGCCAAGCTTCCAAAACTACGAGTTTCCTGAAATCTCAGCAAACATTTTTTCATCCAATCTTGATGTTACCTTAAGGTAATGATCAGTTCACCAATCCTACTGGCTCACCAAATTTCGTTTTTCTTGGTTTACAGTTAGTTTGCAGTAATTGTGTTCATTTTTATGTTTCAATTTGTTTTCTCCTATATAGATACATGTGTTTGAAACTCTAAATCAAACACAGTTTGTGCTAGCTGTTTGAAACTTGGAACAATAAATAAGTTTCAAGTTCTATCTTTATGGTTTGTTTCCTATTGATGTAGCCCCAAGCCCGAGAATGATGAATATAACTTTCATTTAAGGGTTGCCAACCTTCCAAAAAACTATGAGATTCCTGAAATCTCCGCAAACCTTTTTTCCACCCAATTTTGAAGATACTTGCAGGTAATAATCAGTATACCAATCCCACTTGTCTCACCAAATTACGTTCTTGTAGGTTAAACCGTTCATTTGCAGTAACCGTTTTCATTTCTAGGTTTCACTGTTTTCTTCAATATGCATACATGCAGTTGGAACTCTAAATCAAACACGGTTTGTGCTAGCTCTTTGAAACTTGGAACAGTATAGTAATTCCACGTTCTATCTCTATGGTTTGTTTCCTGTTGATGTAGTCCCAAGCAGAGACTGAGGAAAATCACTTTCATTGAAAGAGGTTGCCAACCTTCCAAATAACTACGAGTTCCTGAAATCTCAGCAAACATTTTTTCACCCAATATTGATGATACTTTCAGGTAATGATCAGTACACCTATCCCACGAGGCTCACCAAATTTCATTCTTCTAGGTGAAACCGTTCGTTTGCAGTAACCGTTTCCATGTTTAGGTTTCACTCTGTTTTCTTCAATATAGATACATGTATTTGGAACTCTCAATCAAACACGGTTTGTGCTAACTCTTTGAAACTTGGCACAATATAGTTGTTTTACATTGTATCTCTATGGTTTGTTTCCTATTTATGTAGTCCCAAGCAGACATTGACGAAAATCACTTTCATTGATAGGGTTGCCATCATTCCAATAAACTACGAGTTTCCTGAAATCACAGCAAACAGTTTTTCACCCAATTTTAATGATGCTTTCAGGTAATGATCAGTACACCAATCCCACTTGGCTCACAAAATTTCGTTCTTCTAGGATAAACTGTTCGTTTGCAGAAACCATTTTCATTTTTATATTTCAATTTGTTTACTCCTATATAATACATGTGTTTGGGACTCTAAATCAAACACGGTTTGTGCTAGCTGTTTGAAACTTGGCACAATAAATTATTTCAAGTTCTATATTTATGGTTTGTTTCCTAATGATGTAGGCCCAAGCAGAGACTGAGGAAAATCACTTTCATTGAAAGGGGTTTCCAAGCTTCCAAAAAACTACGAGTTTCCTGAAATCTCAGAAAACATTTTTTCACCCAATCTTGAAGATACTTTCAGGTAATGATCAGTACACCAATCCATTTGGCTCACCAAATTGAGTTCTTCTTGGTAAATTGTTCGTTTTCAGTAACCGTTTTCATTTTTAGGTTTCACTCTGTTTTCTTCAATATGGATACATGCAGTTGGAACTCTAAATCAAACACGGTTTCTGCTAGCTTTTTGAAACTTGGCACAATATAGTAGTTCCAAGTTCCACCTCTATTGTTTGATTTCTATTGATGTAGTCCCAAGCAGAGACTTACGAAAATCACTTTCATTTAAAGGGGTTGCCAAACTTCCAAAAACTACGAGTTTTCTAAAATTTCAGCAAACATTTTTTCACCCAATCTTGATGATCTTTTCAGGTAATGATCAGTACACCAATCCCACTTGGCTCACCACATTTCGTTCTTGTAGGTGAAACCTTTCGTTTGCAGTAACCGTTTTCATTTTTAGGTTTAAATTTCTTTTATCCTATATGGATACATGTATTTGGAACTCTAAATCAAACATAGTTTGTGCTAGCTCTTTGAAACATCACACAATAATGTAGTTTCAAGTTCTATCTTAATTGTTCGTTTCCTATTGATGTAATCCCAAGCAGAGACTGATGAAAATCACTTTAATTGAAAGGGGTTGCCTACCTTCCAAAAAACTATGAGTTTCCTGATATCTCAGAAAACATTTTTTCACCCAATCTTGATGATACTTTCATGTAATGATCAGTACACAAATCACAGTTGGCTCACCAAATTTCGTTCTTCTAGGTTAAACCGTTCACTTGCAGTATCCGTTTTCATTTTTCGGTTTCACTCTATTTTCTTCAATTTAAATACATTCAGTTGGAACTCTAAATCAAACACCGTTTGTGCTAGCTCTTTCAAACTTGGCACAATATAGTAGTTTAATGTTCTATTTCTATGGTTCGTTTTTTATTCATGTAGTCCCAAACAGAGACTGAAGAAAATCACTTTTATTGAAAGGGGTTGCCAAGCTTCCATAAATTATGAGTTTCCTAATATCTCAAAAAACATTTTTTCACCCAATCTTGATGATACTTTCAGGTAATGATCAGTACACCAATCCCACTTGGCTCACCAAATTTCTTTCTTCTAGGTGAAACCGTTCGTTTGCAGTAACCGTTTACATTTTTAGGTTTCAATCTGTTTTCTCCTATATGGATACATGTATTTGGAACTCTATATCAAACACAATTAGTGCTAGCTCTTTAAAACTTGGAACAATAATGTAGCTTTAAGTTCTATTTTTTGGTTTGTTTCCTATTCATGTAGCCCCAACCAGAGACTGACGAAAATCACTTTCTTTGAAAGGGGTTGCCTACCTTTCAAAAAACTACGAGTTTCCTGAAATCTCAGCAAACAGTTTTTCACCCAATCTTGATGATACTTTCAGGTAATGATCAGTACACAAATCCCACTTGGCTCACCAAATTTCCTTTTTCTAGGTTAAACTGTTCCTTTGCAGTAACCGTTTTCATTTTAGGTCTCACTCTGTTTTCTCCTATATGGATACATGTATTTTGAAATCTAAATCAAACACGGTTTCTGCTAGCTCTTTGAAACGTGGCACAATAAAGTGGTTTCACGTTCTATCTTTATGGTGTGTTTCCTATTCATGTAGCCCCAATCAGAGCATGACGAAAATTACTTTCATTTAAAGGGGTTCCAAACCTTCCAAAAATCTACGAGTTTCCTGAAATCTCAGCACACAGTTTTCACCCAATTATAAGATACTTTCAGGTAATGATAAGTACACCAATCCAACTTGGCACACCAAATTTCGTTCTTCTAGGTTAAACAGTTCGTTTGCTGTAACCGTTTTTATTTTTAGGTTTCAATCTGTTTTATCCTATATGGATACATGTATTTGGAACTCTATATCAAACCACGGTTTATGCTAGCTCATTGAAACTTGGCACATAAGGTAGTTTCAAGATATCTCTTTATGGTTTGTTTCCTATTGATGGGCCCCATAGAGACTGACAAAAATCACTTTCATTGAAAGGGGTTGCATACCTTCCAAAATACTACGAGTTTCCTGAAATCTCAGCAAACATTTTTTCATCCAATTTTGATGATACTTCAGGTAATGATCAGTACAGAAATCCCACTTGGCTCACCAAATTTCGTTATTCTAGGTTACACCGTTCGTTTTCAGTAACCGTTTTCATTTTTTAGGTTTCACTCTGTTTTTCTTCAATACGGATACATGTATTTGGAACTCTAAATCAAACATGGTTTGTGCTAGCTCTTTGAAACTTCGCATAATAAAGTAGTTTCAAGATCTATCTTTATGGTTTGTTTCCTATTGATTTAGCCCCAAGCAGAGACTGACGAAAATTACTTTCATTGAAAGGGTTGTTAAGCTTCCAAAAAACTATGATAGTACTGAAATCTCAGCAAACCATTTTGTCACCCAATCTTGAATATACTTTCAGGTAATGATCAGTACACTAATCTTACTTGGATCACCAAATTCGTTCTTCTAGGTTAAACCGTTCGTTTGCAGTAACCGTTTTCATTTTTAGGTTTCACTCTGTTTTCTTCAATAAGGATACACGCAGTTGGAACTCTAAATCAAAGACTGTTTGTACTAGCTCTTTGAAACTTGGAAAAATATAGTAGTTCCACGTTCTATCTCTATGGTTTGTTTCCTATTGATGTAGTCCCAAGAGGAGACTTATGAAGATCATTTTCATTAAAAGGGGTTCAAAAACTTCCAAAAAATCCGAATTGCCTGAAATCTCAGCAAACATTTTTCACCCAATCTTGATGATACTTTCAGGTAATGATCATTACACAATCCCACTTGGCTCACCAAATTTCGTTCTTCTAGGTTAAACCGTTCGTTTGTAGTAACCGTTTTCATTTTGAGGTTTCACTCTGTTTTCTTCAATATAGATATATTGCAGTTGGAACCCTAAATAAAAACACTGTTTGTGCTAGCTCTTTGAAACTTGGCAGAGTATAGTACTTCCACGTTCTATCTTTTTTGGTTTGTTTTCTATTCATGAAGCCCCAAGCAGAGACTGAGGAAAATTCTCTTTAATGGAAAGCGGTTGCTAGACTTCCAAAAACTACAAATTTCCTGAAAATCTCAGCAAACATTTTTTCACCAGACCTTGATGATACTTTCCGGTAATGATCACTCACCATCCCACTTGGCTGACAAAATTTCGTTTCTATAGATTAAACCGTTCGTTTGCAGTAACTGTTTTCATTTTAGGTTTCACTCTTTTTTCTTCAATATTGATACATGAAGTTGGAACTCTAAATCAAACAGGGTTTGTGATAGATCTTTGAAACTTGGCACAATAAGTATTTTAAGTTCTATCTTTATGGTTTGTTTACCATATGTAGCCCCAAGCAGAGACTTGAGAAAAATTACTTTCATTGAAAGGGGTTGCCAACCTTCCAAAAAACTGTGAGTTTCCGGAAATCTCAGCAAACAGATTTTCACCCAAATTTAAGGAAACTTTCAGGTAATCATAAGTACACCAATCCCACTTTGCTCACCAAATTTATTTTTTCTAGGTTAAAAGGTTCCTTTGCAGTAAGCGTTTTCATTTTTAGGTTTCAATCTGTTTTCTCCTCTATGGATACCAATTATTTGGAACTCTAAATAAAAATCAGTTTGTGCTAGCTCTTTGAAACTTGGCACCATAAAGTAGTTTCAAGTTCTATATTTATGGTTTGTTTCCTATTGATGTAGCCCCAAGGTAGAGACTGGACCAAAATCACTTTCATTGAAAGAGTTGCCTACCTTCCAAAAAACTACGAGTTTCCTGAATATCTCAGCAAACATTTTTTCACCCAATCTTGATGATACTTTCAGGTAATGATCACTACACCAGTCCCACTTTGCACACCAAATTTCGTTCTTCTAGGTTAAACCATTCGTTTGCAGTAACCGTTTTCATTTTGAGGTTTCACTCTGTTTTCTTTCATATGGATATATGTATTTGGAACTCTAAATCAAACACGGTTTGTGCAAGCTCTTTAAACTTGGCAGAATATAGTAGTTCCACGTTCTATCTTTATGGATGTTTTCTATTGATGTAGTCCCAAGCAGACACTGACGAAAATCACTTTCATTGAAAGGGGTTGCCAAGCTTTCAAAAAACTACGAGTTATCTGAAATCTCAGCAAACATTTTTTCACCCCAATTTTGATGATACTTTCAGGTAATGATCAGTACAGCAATCCCACTTGGCTCACCAAATTTCGTTTTCTAGGTTAAACTGTTAATTTGCAGTAACCGTTTTCATTTTAGGTTTCACTCTGTTTTCTTCAATATGAATACATGCAGTTGGAACTCTAAGTCAAACATGGTTTGCACTAGCTCTTTTAAACTTGGCACAATATAGTAGTTTTACGTTCTATCTCTATGGTTTATTTCCTATTTTGTACTAACAAGCAGAGACTGAGGAAAATCATTTTCATTGAAAGGGGTTGGAAAGCTTCCATAAAACCACGAGTTTCCTGCAATCTCAGCAAACATTTTTTCACCCAATCTTGATGATTCTTTCAGGTAATGATCAGTACTCCAATTCCACTTGGCACACCAAATTTCGTTCTTCTAGGTTAAACCGTTCATTTGCAGTAACCGTTTTCATTTTTAGCTTTCACTCTGTTATCTTCAATATGCATACATGTATTTGGAACTCTAAATCAAACACGGTTTGTGCTAGCTCTTTGAAACTTTGCACAATAAGGTAGTTTCAAGTACGATATTTATGGATTGTTTCCTATTGATGTAGCTCCAAGCAAAGACTGACGAAAATCACTTTCATTGAAAGGGGTTGCCTACCTTCCAAAAAACTACAAGTTTCTTGAAATCTCAGCAAACATTTTTTCACCCAATCTTGATGATACTTTCAGATAATGATCACTACATCAATCCCACTTGGCTCATCAAATTTTGTTTTTCAAGGTTAAACTGTTCATTTGCAGTAACCGTTTTCTTTTTTAGTTTTCAATCTGTTTTCTTCAATATAGATACATGTAGTTAAAACTCTAAATGAAACACGGTTTGTGCTAGCTGTTTGAAACTTGGCACAATATAGTAGTTCCACGTTCTATGTTTATGGTTTGTTTCCTATTTATGTAGCCCTAAGCAGTGACTGAGGGAAATCAGTTTCATTGAAAGAGGTTGCCTACCTTTCAAAAAACTACGAGTTTTCTTAAATCTCAGCAAACATTATTTCACCCAATCTTGATGATACTTTCAGGTAATGATCAGTACACCAATATCACTTGGCTCACCAAATTTCGTACTTCTTGTATAAACAGTTCGTTTGCAGTAACCGTTTTTATTTTTAGGTTTCACGCTGTTTTCTTCAATTTGAATACATGCAGTTGGAACTTCAAATCAAACACAGTTTGTGCTAGCTATTTGAAACTTGGCACAATATATTAGTTCCACATTCTATATTTATGGTTTGTTTCCTATTCATGTAGCCCCAAGCAGAGACTGAGAAAAATCACTTTCATTGAAAGGGGTTGCCAAGCTTCCAAAAAAATACAAGTTTCCTGAAATCTCAGCAAACATTTTTTCACCTAATCATGATGATACTTTCAGGTAATGATCAGTAGAAAAATCACACTTGGCTCAACAAATTTCGTTTTTCTAGGTTAAACCGTTCGTTTGCAGTAACCGTTTTCATTTTTAGGTTTCACTATGTTTTCTTCATTATGGATATATGCAGATGGAACTCTAAATCTTACATGGTTTGTGCTAGCTCTTTGAAACTTGGCACAATAAAGTAGTTTCAAGGTCTATCTTTATGGTTTGTTTCCTATTGATGTAGCCCCAAGTAGAGAGTGAAGTAAATCACTTTCATTGAAAGGGGTTCCCAACCTTTTAAAAAACTACGAGTTTCCTGAAATCTCAGCAAACATTTTTTCACCCAATCTTGATAACACTTTCAGTTAATTATCAGTACACCAATCCCACTTGGCTCACCAAATTTCGTTCTTCTAGGTTAAACCGTTCGTTTGCAGTAACCATTTTCATTTTTAGGTTTCTCTCTGTTTTCTTCAATACGGACACATGCAGTTGGAACTCTAAATCAAACACGGTTTGTGCTAGCTCTTTGAAACTTGGCACAATAAAGTAGTTTCAAGTTGTATCTGTATGGTTTGTTTCCTATTGATATAGGCCCAAGCAGAGACTGAGGAAAATCACTTTCATTGAAAGGGGTTGCCTACCTTCCAAAAAACTACGAGTTTCCTGAAATCTCAGGAAACATTTTTTCACCCAAACTTGATGACACTTTCAGGTAATGATCAGTACACCAATCCCACTTGGCTCACCAAATTTCGTTCTTCTAGGTTAAACCGTTCGTTTGCAGTAACCATTTTCATTTTTAGGTTTCTCTCTGTTTTCTTCAATATGGACACATGCAGTTGGAACTCTAAATCAAACATGGTTTGTACTAGCTCTTTGAATCTTGACAAAATATAGTAGATCAACGTTCTATCTCTATGGTGTGTTTCCTATTGATGTAGTCCCAAGCAGAGACTGAGGAAAATCACTTTCATTGAAAGGGGTTGCCAAGCTTCCAAATAACAACGAGTTTCCTGAAATCTCAGCAGTTTTTCACCCAATCTTGATGATTCTTTCAGGTAATGATCAGTACTTTAATTCCACTTGGCTCACCAAATTTCGTTCTTCTAGGTTAAACCGTTTGTTTGCAGTAACCGTTTTCAATTTTAGTTTTCACTCTGTTCTCTTCAATATGGATACATGCAGTAGGAACTCTAAATCAAACACGGTTTTTGCTAGCTCTTTGAAACTTGGCACCTTAAATTAGTTTCAAGTTCTATCTTTATGGTTTGTTTCTTATTGATGTAGCCCAAAACAGAGACTGACGAAAATCACTTATATTGAAAGGAGTTGCCTACCTTCAAAAAAAATAAGAGTTTCTTGAAGTCTCAGCAAATATTTTTTCACCCAATCTTGATGATACTTTCAGTTAATGATCAGTACACCAATCCCATTTGGCTCACCAAATTTCGTTCTTGTAGTTTAAACCGTTTGTTTGCAGTAACCTTTTTCATTTTTAGGTTTCAATCTTTTTTTCCCATATGGATACATGTATTTGGAACTCTAAATCAAGCACGGTTTCTTCTAGCTCTTCAAAACCTGGCACAATAAAGTAGTTTCAATTTCTATCTTTATAGTTTGTTTCCTATTAGGGTAGCCCCAAGCAGAGACTGACGAAAATCACTTTAATTTAAGGGGTTACCAAGCTTCCAAAAAACTACGAGTTTTCTGAAATCTCAGCAAACATTTTTTCACCCAATGTTGATGATACTTTCATGTAATGATCAGTTCACAAATCCCACTTGGCTCACCAAATTTCGTTCTTCTAGGTTTAACCATTCATGTGAGGTAACTGTTTTCATTTTTAGGCTTCACTCTGTTTTCTTCAATATGGATACATGCAGTTGGAACTCTAAATCAAAGACGGTTTGTACTAGCTCTTTGAAACTTGGAAAATATAGTAGTTCAACGTTCTATCTCTATGGTTTGTTTCCTACTGATGTAGTCCCAAGCAGAGACTGAGGAAAATCACTTTCATTAAAAGGAGTTGCCAAGCTTCCAAATAACAACGAGTTTCCTGAAATCTCAGCAAACAGTTTTTCACCCAATCTTGATGATTTTTTTAGGTAATGATCAGTACTACAATTCCACTTGGCTCACCAAATTTCGTTCTTCTAGGTTACACCGTTCGTTTGCAGTAACCGTTTTCATTTTTAGGTTTCAATCTGTTTTCTCCTATATAGATACATGTATTTGGAACTCTAAATCAAACACGATTTGTGCTAGATCATTGAAATGTGGAACAATAAAGTAGTTTCAAGTTCTATCTTGATGGTTTGTTTCCTATTGATGTAGCCCCAAGAAGAGAGTAACGAAAATCACTTTCATTTACAGGGGTTGCCTACCATCAAAAAATCAACGAGTTTTTGAAATATCAGCAAAATTTTTTCACCCAATCTTCATGATACTTTCGGGTAATGATCAGTACACCAATCCCACTTGGCTTACCAAATTTCATTCTTCTAGGTTACACAGTTTGTTTGCAGTAACCGTTTTCATTTTTAGGTTTCATTCTGTTTTCTTCAATATGGATACATGCATTTGGAACTCTAAATCAAACACGGTTTGTGCTAGCTCTTTGAAACTTAGCACAATATAATAGTGCTACGTTCTATCTCTATTGTTTGTTTCCTATTTATATAGTCCCAAGCAGAGACTGACGAAAATCAATTTCATTGAAATGAGTTGCCAAGCTTCCAAAAAACTACGAGTTTCCTGATCTCAGCAAACATTTTTTGACCCAATCTTGATGATACTTCCAGGTAATGATCAGTACACGAAACCCACTTGGCTCACCAAAGTTTGTTATTGTAGGTTACCCCGTTCGTTTGCAGTAACCGTTTTCAATTTTAGGTTTCAATCTGTTTTCTCCTATATAGATACATGTATTTGGAACTCTAAATCAAACACAATTTGTGCTAGCTCTTTGAAACGTGTCACAATAAAGTAGTTTCAAGTTCTATCTTCATGGTTTGTTTCCTATTTATGAATCCCCAAGAAGAGACCTACGAAAATCACTTTAATTGAAAGGGGTTGCCTAACTTCCAAAGAACTGCGAGTTTCCTGAAATCTCAGCAAACGTTTTTTCACCCAATCTTGATGATACTTTCAGGTAATGATCATTACACCAATCCCACTTGGCTTACCAAATTTCATTCTTCTAGGTTACACCGTTCGTTTGCAGGAACCGTTTTCATTTTTAGGTTTCAATCTGTTTTCTCCTATATAGATGCATGTATTTGGAACTCTAAATCAAGCACGATTTGTGCTAGCTCTTTGAAACTTGGCACAATAAAGTAGTTTCAAGTTATATCTTTATGGTTTGTTTCATATTGATGTAGCCCCAAGCAGAGACTGTCAAAAATAACTTTCATTGAAAGGGGTTGCCTACCTTCCAAAAAACTACGAGTTTCCTGTAATCTCTGCAAACATTTTTTCACCCAGTCTTGATGATACTTTCAGTTAATGATCAGAACACCAATACCACTTGGCTCACCAAAATTCCCTCTTCTAGGTTAAACAGTTTGTTTCCTGTAACCATTTTCATTTTTAGGTTTCAATCTGTTTTCTTCAATATGGATGCATGCAGTTGGAAATCTGAATCAAACACAGTTTGAGCTACCTCTTTGAAACTTGGCACAATATAGCAGTTCCACGTTTTATCTCTATGGTTTGTTTCCTATTGATGTAGTCCCAAGAAAAAGACTGACGAAAATCACTTTCATTGAAAGGGTTTGCCGACCTTCCAAAAAACTACGAGTTTCCTGAAATCTCAGCAAACATTTTTTCACCCAATCTTGATGATACTTTTAGGTAATGATCAGTACACCAATCCCACTTTGATCACCAAATTTCGTTCTTCTAGGTTAAACCGTTCGTTTGCAGTAACCGTTTTAATTTTTAGGTTTCAAATTGTTTTCTTCAATATGGATACATGAAGTTAAAACTCAAAATCAAACAGGTTTTTGCTAGGTCTTTGAAACTTAGCATGATAAAGTAGTTTCAAGTTCTATCTTTATGGTTTGTTTTCTACTGATTTAGTCCCAAGCAGAGACTCACGAAAATCACTTTCATTGAAAGGAGTTGCCTACCTTCCAAAAAACTA
>NW_027521186.1:0-37496 GCF_052094955.1 Ictidomys tridecemlineatus | reverse complement strand
GCCAAGCTCCCAAAAAACTGAGTTTCCTGAAATCTCAGGAAACATTTTTTCACCCAATCTTGATGAAGCTTTCAGGTAATGATCAGTACACCAATCCCACTTGGCTCACCAAATTTTGTTTTTCTAGGTTAAACCGTTCGTCTGCAGTAACAGTTTTCATTTTTAGGTTTCACTCTGTTTTCTCGTATATGGATACATGTAGTTGGAACTCTAAATCAAACACTGTTTGTCATAGCTGTTTGAAACTTGACACAATAACGAAGTTCTGAGTTCTATCACAATGGCTTGTTTCCTATTGATTTAATCCTAAGCAGAGACTGGCGAAAATCACTTTCATTGAAACGGTTTGCCATGCTTCCAAAAAACTACGAGTTTCCTGAAATCTAAGCAAATAATTTTTCACCCAATCTTGATGATACTTTCAGGTAATGATCAGTACACCAATTCCACTTGGCTCACTAAATTTTGTTCTTCTAGGTTTTACCGTTAGTCTGCAGTAACAGTTTTCATTTTTAGGTTTCACTCAGTTTTCTCCTATATGGATACATGTAGTTGGAACTGTAAATCAAGCACGGTTTGTGCTAGCTCTTTGAAACATGGCACAATAAAGTAGTTCCAAGTTCTATCTCTATGGATTTTTTCCTATTGATTTAGCCCTAAGCAGTGACTGGCCAAAATCACTTTCATTGAAAGCGCTTGCCAAGCTTCCAAATATCTACGAGTTTCCTGACATCTCAGCAAATATTTTTCCCCCAATCTTGATGATACTTTCAGGTAATGATAAGTACCCCAATCCCACTTGGCTCACCAAATTTCGTTTTTCTAATTTAAACCGTTGGTTTTCAGTAACAGTTTTAATTTTAAGATTCACTCTGTTTTGTCCTATATGGATACATGTAGTTGGAACTCTAAATCAAACTCTGTGTGTGCTAGCTGTTTGAAACTTGACACAGTAAAGTATTTCCAAGTTCTCTTTCTATGGTTTGTTTCCTATTAATGTAGCACTAAGCAGAGAGTGGCGAAAATCACTTTCATTGAAAGGGGTTTCCAAGCTTTCTTCTGAGGGCCATTGCCAAGTAGGAATGAGGCATCGAAATTTTTTGCCGGTGTACCCCATGTTAAATGAACTTGCCTTGGAATCTCGCTGTTGACATTGCATGTAAGGTGACCCTGCTCAAGAATGAGGGTGTATCCTGCAGGTTTGAGGAAGTATCTTGTTCCTTGGGTTTAGGGCGTTCCTGGTTTAAGACAAGTTTAAGGCGTTAAGGTTTAAGACAATATGGCTTTAAGGGAAGTTTGAGGTTGAAGATTATTGCTGCTTGGAATAGGGCGTTCCTGCTGCCTTAGTTCCCACTGAGTTCTTGTGGAATTGAGAACGTATTTTTTTGGGGATGTGAAGTGTGCGGGCAGAACGAGATTTTCTCCAGAATGTGTTTGTAGATGCCGGTGTGAGTTTGGGAATAAAGAATTGCTGTTCAAATCTACAAGTGTCTGGTGGCTCGTGATCTTGTGCCAAGCCCTGACATTGGCACAGGTAGGGTCAGGGTAGTGTTAGGGTTAGGGTTAGGTTTTGATTTAGGGTAAGGGTTAAGGTTATGGTTTTGTTTTAGAAATTGAGCTAGGGTTAGACTAGTTTTAGGATTAGCATTAGCATTAGGGCTAGTGTTAGTTTTATGTTTAGGGTATTGTTAGTGTTAAATTTATAGTTAGGGTTAGATCTAGGGTTATGGTCAGGGCTATGAAAAGGTCTAGGTTTACACCAAGAGTTAGGACTAGGATTACAGTTCTAGTATGTGATAGAGTTACAACTAGGGTTAGGGTTAGGGTGAGAGTTAGAGTTAGTCTTTGGGCTAGAGTTAGGCTCAGGGTTATGTATAGGGCTAAATTAAGGCTACGATAAGGGCTAGGTTTAGAGTTAGGTTTAGGCTTTGGTTTGGATTATGGGTAAAATTAAGGCTATATTTAGGGCTAGGATTAGGCTAGGGTTTGTGTTAGGGTCAGGGCTAGGATTAAGGATAGGGTTAATATAAGGTCTAGGGTTAAGGTTTGGAATAGTTTTAGAATTAGGTTTATGGCTAGGTCTAGTGTAAGGGTTAGGGTAGCGTAAGAGTCAAATTTAGAGTTAGGGGAATTATTAGGGTCATAATCAGTGTTAGGGTTTGGTTTAGGTTTGAGGTTAGGTTAATGCTCAAATTAGCATTAGGGTTACGGTTAGTGTAATAATTGGGTTAGGTTTAGGGTTCAAGGTAGGTTTAGACTAATTTATAGTTTGGAAAATACATTAGGGTTAGAGTTAAGCCTAGAGTTAGCATTATGTTAAGGGTTATTTTTAGCATAATGGATACAGTTAGATTTAAGATTAGGGCTAGTGTTATTGTTTGTGATTAGGAATTCAGGCTTGTTGTAGCGTTAAGGTGAGGGTTAGAACTAGGATTTGGTTTAGGGTTATTTTTAGCATAAGGGTTAGGTTTTGAGCTATTATTAGGGCTAGGATGAGAGTTAAATTCAGATTTTGGTCTAGGGATAGGGTTTATGGTAAATTTTTGGTTAGGGTTGAGCTTAAAGGTTAGACCTAGGTTTAGTGTTAAGGTTAGAATAAGGGTCAGGGGTAGGGTTAGAGTTTGGGATAGTGTTAGAACTAAAATAAAGGCTAGTGTTAGAACTATTAATAGGGTTAGTGTTTTGGTTAGTCTAAGGACTAGGGTTACTCTTTGGTTTAGGTTTTCACTTAAGGTAGGAATTGATTTAGATTTCGGTTTGGGCTATGGTTAGGGTTAAAGTTAGAGTTAAAGCTAGGTTTAGGGCTCGGTTTAGGGCATTTTTATGTGTTAGATTTACGGCTAGGATTAGGGCAAGGGCTAATGTAAGAACTAGGTTACCATTAGGGTTCGTTTTAGGTTTAGGATTAGGGGTAGGTTGAATGCTATGGTTGTTTAAGGTTAGGGTAATACTTATAGCTACGGTTCCTGTTAGGACAGGAGTCAGAGTCAGGGTTATGTTTATGGTTAGCATTAAGGTTCAAATTAGGTCTATTGTTAATGTTAGTGTTCAGTTTGAGTTTAGAGAGGTGTTTAGAGCTAGGGTGAGTATTAGGATATGAGTCAGGGTCAGTGTTGGTTTTAAGGTGAGGCTTAGGTCTATGTTTAGGTCAAGGCATAGTGGTAGTGTTTGGTTTGAGTTAAGGTTTAGGGTTAAGGGCTATTGTTTAGTTTTGTTTCACTGCTAGGAATAGGGTTAGGGGTAGTTTTACGATTAGCATTAGGGTTAGCGCTAATGTTAGTGTTAGGCTTAGGCTTAGGTTTAAGGTTAGATTTAGAGTTAAGGTTAAGGCTGGGACAAACTTTGGGGCAAGTGTTAGGGCTAGTGTTATGTTTACGATAGCGGATAGGGATAAAACTAGGGAGACCACTAGGGCAAGAGTTGGAGTTAGTCTTAGGGCTAGGGTTAGGATACGGTTAGTGTAGAGCTAAATTAGGACTAGGATTAGGGCTAAGTTTTGTGTTTAGCTTAAGCCTAGGGTTAGGGTTAGGTTTAGGTTTAAAATTAGGGTTAGGGATGACATTATAGCTAGGTTTAGAGGTAGGGTAAATGTTATTATGAGAGTTAGTTGTAGGGCTAAAATTATGGCTAGGTGTGTTTTTAGGGTTAGGGCTAGGATTACAGCTATAGCTAATTTCAGGTCCAGAATTATGGTTAAAGATAGTTTTAGGATTAGGTTTATGGCTATGTCTAGGCTAAGGGTTAGGTATTTTTTACCAGCCTTTCTGAGTTGGCTAGACTCTTTTCAAGATGAAATAATTTGTCTTCATTATCTGACGTTCTGGCATCTACTTGCTCCACTCTGTTAGTGATACTCTCAATTGAGTTTTTAATTTGGTTTATAGTTTCCTTCATTTCTAAGATTATGGTTTGATTCTTTTTTATAATCTCTATCTCCTGATAAAGGTGCTTAACTTCTTCTTTTATCTGTTTGTGTAATACATTCTCAATGTGTTCTTTCGCTGCTTGAATTTGCTGTCTCGTATCCTCTTTAAGGTTCCATTCCATCTGTCTAAGGTGTTCCTGAGTTCTTTATATGACCATTTTTCTGATGACTCTAGGTCCTCCTGAATATTTAGGCTGTCCTGAATTGTTTGTACTCCTTTTCTTCCTTGCTTTTTGAAGCTGCTCATGTTACTTCTTGTTCTGTTTGACTGCTGAGTTACTGTTTACTCCTATAAATTTATTTGATGCTTGGGAGGAAAGGTATTAGAAGGGAAGGGAAAAAGTCACTAAAGAGAATGAGAGTAAGCAGGTAGAATTCAAGAAAGGGGGGATAAGATAATTGAAAAGAAATTAAAAGACAAAAAAAGAAAAATAAATAGGAAATAAAAAAAGAAAAAAAATTAAAATAATAAAAACAATTAAAATTGGAAAAAAAATTTAAAAAAAATTGTAAAAAAAAATTAAAAAAACAAGAAAGAAAAATGAAAATGAAAGAAAACCCCAAATAAAGATTAAAAAACAACAACAACAACAACAACAAAAAACAACACCAACAAAAAAAAACTAATAAATGCAGTCTTAGAGTTTGATTAACTTCTCTTTCAGTAGGTTGTGCTGTGACCACCAGGCCAAGTTTCTCCTATCAATACACGGACACCAATCACTGTGCAGCAGCTCCTCCTCCCAGACTGGGTGAGTCTCCAATCCTGGGTGCCTAGGGCGTCCTCTTGTGTCTAGTCACTTCCCCACTTTTCCTCTAGCCAGGCCCCTCTCATGGGTGCCGCTCACCACAATACTGGGTACACGCCAGGTCTGCTGCTTCCAGGAGCCCTGTTGTCATGAATGACTGGGCACACTCTTCCAGTTTGCCATTCCCTCAGACCCTAAGTTTGTAGAGCTTGGGGCTGAGAATCCTCAGCGAATTTTACTGCCCCTCTGGTAGCCACACCCCCGGTAGCTGGTGCAAGAGACCTCAGCTGTCAGCACTGGTTGGAGCGGTAGTCCCCCGCCGCGGGTCCTGCGCCACCTCTAATTCCCTCGGTCTGGCTGCCATGCTCACGGGAGAGCTGGGAGGGGCCCTTACAGGAGAGCTGAGATTGGCCCTTAAGGTTTCCCCGATGTATGGAGAGGGAAGGCTAGGGAATTACACACCTGTAGCCGCAGGTTTCAATGAAGTTATCTACTCCGCCGCAGTCTGATGACGCCAGTTGTCTGCCATGGTGGTATCTCTTGCAAATGGCTACAGTTCGTTACCCTTTGCCGGGTGACCAATGCAATGGGTGGGTCCTTACTGTCTCTCCCAAGCCCCGTTTCAAACCTGTGGCCACTACCTATGAAGGCTCGGTTGGTATTTACCTCCGTAGGATCAGAAGGGCTGACCGGTTGTTTCACCCGGATGGATTAGTGCTGAGTCACAGCTGTTTGTCTGCAGGAAGCAGGCGAACGGGAGCTTCAATTCAGCCGATCCAGGTTCAGTGTGTGTTCTGAGAGGCCCAAACAGCTCGCCCCAGATCCCCGTCAGTTCAGCATTGCCTAGTGATCCTGAGCAAACAGAATTAGGTTGTTTACGACTCCCTATGCTTGCACAGCTGAAGAGGTCAGAGACTTGATCTCTCTGCGCCCACCGCCATGTTGGCATCTCCTGGTTCCAATTTAAATAATGGATAGAATTGATATCTGAGAACATATAGGAAATCTTATATTGATACACGATCATTCATTCCAACCAGTTATACATCTAATGGTAATATTAGGGTGATGGTTTACCATGAGGGGTGTTCGAGTTTTGGTTCCAAAGTGATTATGGAAATCCAAAATAATGTGTTTGGAAAGAAGTCTCATGAAAAGACCAGTCTAGAAACATGGAGGAACGCAGGTGTTCTGAAGCAGGATTTGATTGAAAGTGAACCAAATGCCTAGAAATTTGTGAACATGAGGATGAAATATATATTCTATGATGTGAATCAACTGAAGAAATAGTAATGTAGCAGTGTTGAATGAAAATAAATGTCAAAATACACATCATGTCCCATAGGAGTCTACTTGCATTGATGTTAAACAGGGTCAGTTACCGTAGAAATGTTAGGATTTCTAGGCACCATTCACTGAAGATAGTTTTCAGTACTAGGAAACAAATATGTATTTCAGTTTGATGAATATTTCTGAGAATAATCTTGTGAAAAGTTGATTATAAATCCACATACATGAACATGAATTTAGGGAGTGTAAAATAAGACACATATATTTTATATTTTGAAAAATCTGGAGAGTGTGTGTGTGTATATATACATATATATATGTTTGTCATATATATATATATATGTTTGTCATATATATATATGTCTCAGTATCCAGGGGGGAACCTCATGTGTGGCCTCCGAAAATCCCAACTCAATTCATGGCAATACTTCTCTGAGGTCAGTTTCAGAACTCAGTCTCCAAGGGGAATCACACCAGAGTTCAAGCCCAGGCGGACCAAGTCATCTCTTCCACCACCACACAAATGACCACAATTCAAACCAAAACACTGACACAAGGCCCTCATCTTCTTCCATATAGACAATCCTAATAACCTCTGGCTGGAGGTTTCCATGAGGGGCGCAGCCTAAGACAGTGTCCACAATAAGATCTCTTGCCCCTAATTTGCCTATATGTCAGGGTGGCCTGGACACCCTTCCTTTGAACCAGGAGTGATCAAATAGGCCTGCCTTTAATACTGCTTAGCTTCCCCACTTGGAGGCCTGCTGATGTTGGGGTATAGATTTTTTGTGTGAATTGAAGTCATGAGAAAACCCAAGCACATAATGGCTAGCCTCTGCAGGGCTTTGAAAAACTCATTTGACCCAAAGGATCCCTATTCTCACTTGATGGAGGTCAGGAACCTTACAGAGGAAGGCAAGAGATTCATCAACAATGACTGCTTTTTTGCCATATTGGCTTTGGATGCACATATGGGATCTTTCCTGAGATCCATTAGGTGCTGACAATCTAAGCCACAGCCTCACACAGGGCCAAGAGGCTGATTCAGACACATCCTTTTGCAAAGAAATTAAGCAAAGAGCCACAAGTGATGCCCATTCGTTTGCATTTGAAAACTGTTTTCTTCAGGCTTCACAAAGGGGTGTCCTGAGGCAAAGACCTTGCTGACATCCAGAAAAACAGAACAATAGGTAAGCAAAAGGCCCAAAGCAGGGTTTCTCCACTGAGACTTTACAGGGCCCAATGATATCTGAGTTTTCTGAAATGCTCGCCATTCCTTTCAGTTATCTAGTACATAGCATGTCACCAAGGTTGGAGGTGGTACATATCTTTGACACAAAACCATGAGCCTATTCTGAAGAGTGGCCAGAATTCAGGAAGAAAACAGGAATTTAGGAAGATAGTAGGTTTTGCCCTTGGATAGGCAAGCCGCAGTTCATTCATAAATTGGGCAGGATGAATGCTGGAAGCTTTCTACTAGACATGACATATCTATTGATGCATTCTCTTTTCTAATGTCTACAACCACGGACACAGTGCGATACACAGACATAGCAACACTCGCCTTGTCAAAAGACTTGCTAGAAACAGTCCACTCCAAACCAAAATTCCATTTTTCCTAGCTATTCTCAGAACATGAGACCAAACCACAAACTCACACCCACACCCACAAAGCCACCTCCTTCCCCCAAGGAGGTCTGTGACTACCTGCAGTATCCTCGGCCTGGTGGGCCATACTATGTTCCCCCGAAATGTCCTGTCCTGTCTCAGATCTGGCCTCCTTGGCCAATTCTGTGAAGTTGTCAGAAGCCAGGGGTTAGCCACTACCTGCTTTCTCAGAAAAGACCCCCTTCAGAACTTTCCTGGCAAATGGCCACCCTCACATCTGTAGGTACCAAGAAAGACTGACTCTGTCCTTGGTAAATCCAAACAAGTGAGCCCACTGGGACTGGCACTGGGACTGCCTCTGGGTGCCTGGCTTCCTGGATCCCAAGTTCAGAGAGTTCCATCACCAAAGAAGTGTGGTGAGGTCACTTCCTTCAGGAACAGAATGAGGTCACTGCCTTGGAAACCACTTTGTCCTAACTGTTGCTTCCAAGGTTCCCATGATATGGCGGCTGCCCCTGCTTCCTGTGACACTTTAACAAGTTAGAATGGTATATCAACCATAGGCAACCAGGAAAAGCTCTCCACACAGGCCTGGTTTGGTCCATCTTGTCTACATTAAGAAGAGAGAGGCTCATTCAGACACATCCCTTCATCCTGACCAGGTTGTTTGCCATGGAATATGACTTTTACTCTCTCAGGTCGTTCCTAGCTGCCTACATCTTCTCCAGGGATCATTTCTGCATGGACCTTTGAGGTTCTAAGCAGGTGGAAGATCCCCTACATTCCTGTATTGTAAGACTAACTCTGTCCCTGCTCTTCTGTAAAGTTAGATTGAGGGAACAGTGAATGCTTGGGGTTAAGAACATGTTCGATTTGGGTTAGAAATCATTCTGCTGGATGAAGAATGGTATTGGGAACCTGTGATATTTATAATAATATAGAGGTGAAATATATGTATGAAAACAGAAATCTAAGTAAGATTTGAAGGCCAGAAGGGCATTGGGCCCTTGATTGGGATACTTAGCTTTGAATTACATTCTGTACAGATGTCTCTTATAAATCCATATACAATGGCATAGGACCTTGTACCTTGGATGATTGAATGTAGAAGAGAAGATCCAGTCAAAAAGGGATAGTAGGTAGGATTAGGAAGATAGTCAGTAGGTTTAGGAAGAAGAGTGAGTATAATATTTGGACCAAAAGTTCTTTAGCAATAGGGTGTCTGTTAGAGAGTGAATGTAAATGTCAGCACATGTGAAGAGTCAGTCACAATGATGAACAGGGGAAGATATGTAGGAAAGCAGATATGAATATAGACATTAGGAAATCAGGCAAAGTATAAAGTGAGTGATAGGATTAGACATTTTCAACAGGGTTGAGGTTGAATATATAATCTTAGGCAGAAACAAATGTGTAGTCACCAATAGGATTGACATTTGAGAGCATTAGGCAACCTAGACAAGGATGGTTTTAGCAATCCATGCTCACTTTCCAATTAGGCTTTGGTACAATCATAAGTGTGACCTTTGAATTTTGTGTCCAGAATATCACTGTGATAAAATATATATGTAGATCAGGTGACATGAGTATTTCTTCCACTATTTTTGGAAGCAATATGTTGAAGACGTATAAATTAGAATTCGGGGGTACAAATAGGTGTACCCTGGGTCTATGAGTATAGAGATAATGCATGAATAGACCATACTGTGAATAAAGAATATAACTGGTTCCAATTTAAATAATGGATTGAATTGATATCTGAAAACATATAGGAAATCTTATATTGATACACGATCATTCATTCCAACCAGTTATACATCTAATGGTAATATTAGGGTGATGGTTTACCATGAGGGGTGGTGAGTTTTGGTTCCAAAGTGACGATGGAAATCCAAAATAATGTGTTTGGAAAGAAGTCTCATGAAAAGACCAGTCAAGAAACATGGAGGAATTCATGTGTTCTGAAGCAGGATTTGATTGAAAGTGAACCAAATGTCTAGAAATTTGTGAACTTGAGGATGAAATATATATCCTATGATGTGCATCAACTGAAGAAATAGTAATATATCAGTGTTGAATAAAAATAAATGTGAAAATACACATCATGTCCCATAGAAGTCTACTTGCATTGATGTTAAACAGGGTCAGTTACTGTAGAAATGTTAGGATTTCTATGCACCATTCACTGAAGTTAGTTTTCAGTTCTAGGAAACAAATATGTATTTCAGGTGGATGTATATTTCTGAGAGTAATCTTGTGAAAGTTGATTATACATCCACATACATGAACATGAATTTAGGGAGTGTAAAATAAGACACATATATTTTATATTTTGAAAAATCTGGAGAGTGTGTGTGTGTGTCTGTATATATATATATATATATATATATATATATATATATATATATATACAATAAACACACACACAGAGACATTAAAAAGTAAAAATATATATGCCAATTGAAATTCATCATGAAATATATATCATCCAATGATCCAAAAATATTTATTTTACTGAACATGGATGTATGTATCATGTTGTTCAAGTAGGAAGCTCACCCATAGGTTGATTTTCAGTTTCAACAGCATTTAGAAGGAGTTATTTCTTCTCACAGTTTGTATCTGCCAAGTCAGCCACCTCACAAGAATGTAGCTAAAAAACCAGGTAGGATTCTATATGTGCATGTAAAATTACATGTGCTGAATAGGCTGCCGAAAGAGGGAGACGTGAATTCACATATTTGTTAAGTTTAAAAACACATGGAGAACGATTACATTGGACTAGATACATAACATCTACTTTTTATAATTCAAAAGTCCTGTCCAACTACACACCATGCCTCCTCGGAACTGCTTGTATTTCTATTCTGTTTGGGTTATTTTGTTCTATCAAATCAGGATTCGTAGTCAGAGTCTAGTAGGGTATGAGTTAGTGTCAGGGATTCAGTATTTGGAATAGAAAATAGGAAAATGAATCCAATGTGTATGCAAATATGTGCTACAAAAAATCTTCCCACTGTCATCCAGAAAAATGCCTTGACAATACCCTTGCCCTAAGTAAGATGCAATTCGAGGAGAAGAGTTAGAAAATCTTTGAATACATATGTGGAATGAAAAATGCTCAGGAGTTCACAACTTTGGAGGTGGTAGAGGAGTTTCCAGAAGTAAGGGACAGGATAAACACTCCACAAACATGGAGCTCTGCTGGCCTAAAGACTTCTTGAGTAACTGCCTCTGAGGTTGGGCTCTTGAAATATATGTTGTTGTCAGGAGCTTTAGCTTCCTTTGTAGTGAGACCATCAAAGCTGGGTCTGCATCTATGTGACCTGGAGGACATGGTTTATGATTTTCCAATGAACATGAGGCAGAAGTGCTGAATTCTCTCTTTGTAGGTAAACTGTGGCCACTGGGGGCTAAGTGTCTCCCCGTGGAGACTGTGAAGCCATTTGGTCATCCTCCTCTTTTCGTGGTGTTTCTTGCTGCTGTACTGGGAGATTGGTATTTGCTTCACCAAATAAAAATGTTCAACTGGGACACAGTGCTGGAGGAAGTTCTGTCACGTGTAGTGGGTCAGGGTCCTAGGAGAATGCACCAAACATGCATCTATCCCACAGAGCTTGGCCTCTTGCCCATAGCAACATGATTCTGAACATTGTTCTGAAACCTCTCCATATAACAAGATGCCTTTACATATAAGGTTCTGCTGGCTGCACCATGTCAGTCACAAGACATTTGGAAGCCCATGGCAGATCCACATGTCCCCACCACAGATGTTTTATCACACACCTGCACACCACTGCTCTAGGCCCACTACTAAGCAGGCCCCACCTTACTGGCATCTCTGTTCTTCATTATTTTCATGAAACCCATCAATCAAGGCACCTGTCTGGTACACTCATGATCAGCAACAGGACATCCAAAGGTTCTCCAGTGCCACCTGGTCATGGGAATTTCAAAGATTGCATGGTATTTATCTAGCCATTTTTAAAGGATGAAGTTGGAGGAACTCTGGGTTTCCATTCATTCAGGAACCATTAAATAGTGAGAAAGATCATTTTAATGAAAGCTCTGGAGAACTCTCACAAACAAGGCTTCCCAAAGAGTGGCCAAAACGTCACATGAAACCAGGCCCACTGAGGTCTACAATGTGAGGTCCATGTTTGTTTTGACTCTCAACTATTGCTGTCAGGTTTTCAGAATAAAATCATGTGATATCCTGGCTGAGATTCCCAGTGTTTTGTGGAAAGTCACCCTGGGCTTCAATCTCAGTTTCCAGAGGGAACTCTCAAGCGTGGCCTCAGAAAATCCCAACTCAATTCATGGCAATACTTCTCTGAGGTCAGTTTCACAACTCAGTCTCCAAGGGGAATCACACCAGAGTTCAAGCCAGGGCGGACCCAGTCATCTCTTCCACTGCCACACAAATGACCACAATTCAAACCAAAACACTGACACAAGGCCCTCATCTTCTTCCATATAGACAATCCACATAACCTCTGGCTAGAGGTTTTCAAGATTGGCGCAGCCTACCACAGTGTCAACAACAAGCTCAATTGCCCCTCATTTGCCTAATGTCAGGGTGCCCTGGACACCCTTCCTTTGAACCAGGAGTGATCAAATAGGCCTGCCTTTAATACTGCTCAGCTTCTCCACTTGGAGGCCTGCTGATGGTGGGGTTTAGATTCTTTGTGTGAATTGGAGTCATGAGAAAACCCAAGCACATAATGGGTAGCCTCTGCAGGGCTTTGAAAAACTCATTTGACCCAAAGGATCCCTATTCTCACTTGATGGAGGTCAGGAACCTTACAGAGGAAGGCGAGAGACTTCATACACAATGACTGCTTTTTTGCCATATTGGCTTTGGATGAACATATGGGATCTTTCTTGAGATCCATCAGGTGCTGACAATCTAAGCCACAGCCTCACACAGGGCCAAGACGCTGATTCAGACACATCCCTTTGCAAAGCAATTAAGCAAAGAGCCACAAGTGATGCCTGTTTGTTTGCATTTGAAAACTGTTTTCTTCAGGCTTCACAAAGGGGTGTCCTAAGGCAAAGACCTTGCTGACATCCAGGGAAACAGAACAATAGGTAAGCAAAAGGCCCAAAGCAGGGTTTCTCAACTGAGACTTTACTGGGCCCACTGATATCTGAGTTTTCTGAGATGCTCGCCATTCCTTTCAGCTATCTAGTACATGGCCATGTCACCAAGCTTGGAGGTGGTACATATCTTGGACGCAAAACCATGAGCCTATTCTGAAGAGTGGCGAGAATTCAGGAAGAAAACAGGAATTTAGGAAGATAGTAGGTTTTGCCCATGGATAAGGCAAGCCGCAGTCCATTCATAAATTGGGCAGGATGATTGCTGGAAGCTTTCTACTAGACAGGACACATCCATTGATGCATTCTCTTTTCTAATGTCTACAACCACGGACACAGTGAGATACACAGACATAGCAACACTCGCCTTGTCAAAGGACTTGCTAGAAACAATCCACTCCAAACAAAACAAACCGCCTTTCCTAGCTCTTTCAGAACATGAGACCAAACCACAAACTTACACATACACCCACAAAGCCACCTCCTTCTACCAAAGAGGTCTTTGACTACCTTCAGTGTCCTCTGACTAGTGGGCCATACTATGTTCCCCCGAAATGGTCTGTCTTGTCTCAGATCTGGCCTCCTTGGCCAATTCTGTGAAGTTTTCAGGAGCCAGGGGTGAGCCACTACCTGCTTTCTCAGAAAAGACCCCCTTCAGAGCTTTACTGGCAATTGGCCATCCTCACATCTGTAGGTACCAAGAAAGACTGACTCTGTTCTTGGTAAGTCCAAACAAGTGAGCCCACTGGGACTGGCACTGGGACTGCCTCTGGGTTCCTGGCTTCCTGGATCCCAAGTTCAGAGAGTTCAATCACCAAGGAAGTGTGGTGAGGTCACTTCCTTCAGGAACTGAATGAGGTCACTGCCTTGGAAACAACTTTGTCCTAACTGTTGCTTCCAAGGGTCCCATTAGATGGAGGCTGCCCCTGCTTCCTGTGACACTTTCACAAGTTAGAATGGTATATCAACCATAGGCACCCAGGAAAAGTTTTCCACACATGCCTGGTTTCGTCCATCTTGTCTACATTAGGAAGAGAGAGGCTCATTCAGACACATTTCTTAATCTTGACCAGGTTGTTTGCCACAGAAGATGGCTCTCTCAGGTCCTTCCTAGCTGCCTACATCTTCTCCAGGGATCATTTCTGCATGGAACTTTGAGGTCCTCAGCAGGTGGAAGAACCCCTACATTCCTGTATTGTAAGACTAACTCTGTCCCTGCTCTTCTGTAAAGTTAGATTGAGGGAACAGTGAATGCTTGGGGTTAAGAACATGTTCGATTTGGGTTAGAAATCATTCTGCTGGATGAAGAATGGTATTGGGAACCTGTGATATTTATAATAATATAGAGGTGAAATATATGTATGAAAACAGAAATCTAAGTAAGATTTGAAGGCCAGAAGGGCATTGGGCCCTTGATTGGGATACTTAGCTTTGAATTACATTCTGTACAGATGTCTCTGATAAATTCATATACAATGGCATAGGACCTTGTACCTTGGATGATTGAATGTAGAAGAGAAGATCCAGTCAAAAAGGGATAGTAGGTAGGATTAGAAAGATAGTCAGTAGGTTTAGGAAGAAGAGTGAGTATAATATTTAGACCAAAAGTTCTTTAGCAATAGGGTGTCTGTTAGGGAGTGAATGTAAATGTCAGCACATGTGAAGAGTGAGGCACAATGATGAACTGGGGAAGATAAGTAGGAAAGCAGATATGAATATAGACATTAGGAAATCAGGCAAAGTATAAAGTGAGTGATAGGATTAGACATTTTCAACAGGGTTGAGGTTGAATATATAATCTTAGGCAGAAAGAAATGTGTAGTCACCAACAGGATTGACATTTGAGAGCATTAGGCAACCTAGACAAGGATGGTTTTAGTAATCCATGCTCACTTTTCAATTAGGCTTAGGAACAATCATAAGTGTGACCTTTGCATTTTGTGTGCAGAATATCACTGTGATAAAATATATATGTAGATCAGGTTTCATGAGTATTTCTTCCACTATTTTGGGGAGCAATATGTTGAAGACGTATAAATTAGATTTCGGGGGTACAAATAGGTGTACCCTGGGTCTATGAGTTAGAGATAATGCATGAATAGACCATACTGTGAATAAAGAATATAACTGGTTTCAATTTAAATAATAGATTGAATTGATATCTGAATACATATAGGAAATCTTATATTGATACACGATCATTCATTCCAACCAGGTATACATCTAATGGTAATATTAGGGTGATGGTTTACCATGAGGGGTGTGTGAGTTTTGGTTCCAAAGTGATTATGGAAATCCAAAATAATTTGTTTGGAAAGAAGTCTCATGAAAAGACCAGTCAAGAAACATGGAGGAATACCTGTGTTCTAAAGCAGGATTTGATTGAAAGAGAACCAAATGTCTAGAAATTTGTGAACTTGAGGATGAAATATATATACTATGATGTGCATCAACTGAAGAAATAGTAATGTACCAGTGTTGAATAAAAATAAATGTGAAAATACACATTATGTCCCATAGGAGTCTACTTGCATTGATGTTAAACAGGGTCAGTTACTGTAGAAATGTTAGGATTTCTATGCACCATTCACTAAAGTTAGTTTTCAGTACTAGGAAACAAATATGTATTTCAGGTGGATGAATATTTCTGAGAATAATCTTGTGAAAAGTTTATTATAAATCCACATACATGAACATGAATTTAGGGAGTGTAAAATAAGACACATATATTTTATATTTCGAAAAATCTGGAGAGTGTGTGTGTGTATATATACATATACATATATATATATATATATATACACTCAAAACACACACAGAGAGACATTAAAATGTAAAAATATATATGCCAATTGAAATTCATCATGAAATATATATCATCCAAAGATCCAAAAATATTTATTTTACTGAACATGGATGTATGTATCATGTTGTTCAAGTAGGAAGCTCACCCATAGGTTGATTTTCACTTCCAACAGCATTTAGGAGGAGTGATTTCTTCTCACACTTTGTATCTGCCAAGTCAGCCACCTCACAAGAATGTAGCTGGGAAACCAGGTAGGATTCTATATGTGCATGTAAAAATACATGTGCTGAATAGGCTGCAGAGAAAGGGAGACAGGAATTCACATATTTGTTAACTTTAAAAACACATGGAGAACTATTACATCTGACTAGATTCATACAACCTACCCTTTATAATGCAAAAGGCCTGTCCAACTACACACCATGCCTCCTCTGAACTGCTTGTATTTCTATTCTGTTTTGGTTATTTTTCTCCATCATATTAGGATTCATAGTCAGAGTCTAGTAGGGTATGGGTTAGTGTCAGGGATTCAGTATTTGGAATGGAAAATAGGAAAATGAATCCAATGTGTATGCAAATATGTGCTACACAAAATCTTCCCACTGTCATCCAGAAAAATGCCTTGACAATACCCTTGCCCCAGGTAAGACGCAATTTGAGGAGAAGAGTTAGAAAATCTTTGAATACATATGTGGAATGAAAAATGCTCAGGAGTTCACAACTTTGGAGTTGGTAGAGGAGATTCCATAAGTAAGGGACAAGATAAACACTCCACAAACATGGAGCTCTGCTGGCCTAAAGACTTCTTGAGAAACTGCCTCTGAGGTTGGGCTCTTGAAATATATGTTGTTGTCAGGAGCTTTAGCTTCCTTTGTAGTGAGACCATCAAAGCTGGGTCTGCATCTATGTGACCTGGAGGACATGGTTTATGATTTTCCAATGAACTTGAGGCAGAAGTGCTGAATTCTCTCTTTTTAGGTAAACTGTGGCCACTGGGCCTAAGTGACTCCCTGTGAGGACTGTGAAGCCATTTGGTCATCCTCCACTTTTCGTGGTGTTTCTTGATGCTGCACTGGGAGTTTGGTATTTGCTTCACGAAATACAAAGAGTTCAACTGGGACACAGTGCTGGAGGGAGTTCTGTCATGTGTGGTGGGTCAGGGTCCTAGGAGAATGCACGAACCAGGCTACTATCCCACAGAGCTTAGCCCCTTGACCATAGCAACATGATTCTGAACATTGTTCTGAAACCTCTCCATGTAACAAGATGCCTTTACATATAAGGGTCTGCTGGCTGCACCATGTCAGTCACAAGACATTTGGAAGCCCATGGAAGATCCACATGGCCCCACCACAGATGTTTTATCACACACCTGCACACCACTGCTCTAGGCCCACTAATCAGCAGGCCCCACCTTACTTGCATCTCTGTTCTTCATCATTTTCATGAAACCCGTCAATCAAGGCACCAGTCTGGTACACTCATGATCAGCAACAGGACATCCAAAGGTTCTCCAGTGCCATCTGGTCATGGGAATTTCAAAGATTGCATGGTATTTATCTAGCCATTTTTAAAGGATGAAGTTGGAGGCACTGTGGGTTTCCATTCATTCAGGAACCATTAAATGGTGAGAAAGATCATTCAATGAAAGCTCTGGAGAACTCTCACAAACAAGGCTTTTCAAAAAGTGGCCAAAACGTCACATGAAACCAGGCCCACTGAGGTCTACAATGTGAGGTCCATGTGTGTTTTGACTCTCAACTGTGGCTGCCAGGTCTTTAAGAATAAAATCATGTGATATCCTGGCTGACATTCCCAGTGTTCTGTGGAAAGTCAACCAGGGCTTCGATCTCAGTTTCCAGGGGGGACTCTCAAGCGTGGCCTTGGAAAATTCCATCTCAATTCATGGCAATACTTCTTTGAGGTCACTTCCAGAACTCAGTCTCCAAGGGGAATCACACCAGAGTTCACGCCCAGGTGGACCCCGTCATCTCTTCCACTGCCACACAAATGACCACAATTCAAACCAAACACTGCCACAAGGCCCTCATCTTCTTCCATATAGAAAATCCTCATAACCTCTGGCTGGAGGTTTCCAAGAGGGGCGCAGCCTAAGACAGTGTCCACAATAAGCTCCCTTTCCCCTCATTTGCCTAATGTCAGGGTGGCCTGGACACCCTTCCTTTGAACCAGGAGTGATCAAATAGGCCTGCCTTTAATACTCCTCAGCTTCTCCACTTGGAGGCATGCTGATGGTGGGGTATAGATTCTTTGTGTGAATTGGAGTCATGAGAAAACCCAAGCACATAATGGCTAGCCTCTGCAGGGCTTTGAAGAACTCATTTGACCCAAAGGATCCTATTCTCAATTGATGGAGATCAGGAACCTTACAGAGGCTGGCGAGAGACTTCATCCACAATGACTGCTTTTTTGCCATATTGGCTTTGGATGCACATATGGGATCTTTCCTGAGATCCATTAGGTGCTGACAATCTAAGCCACAGCCTCACACAGGGCCAAGAGGCTGATTTAGACACATCCCTTTGCAAAGAAATTAAGCAAAGAGCCACAAGTGATGCCCATTCGTTTGCATTTGAAAACTGTTTTCTTCAGGCTTCACAAAGGCGTGTCCTGAGGCAAAGAACTTGCTGACATCCAGGGAAACAGAACAATAGGTAAGCAAAAGGCCCAAAGCAGGGTTTCTCCACTGAGACTTTACTGGGCCCACTGATATCTGAGTTTTCTGAGATGCTCGCCGTTCCTTTCAGCTATCTAGTACATGGCCATGTCACCAAGCTTGGAGGTGGTACATATCTGGGACACAAAACCATGAGCCTATTCTGAAGAGTGGCCAGAATTCAGGAAGAAAACATTAATTTAGGAATATAGTAGGTTTTGCCCATGGATAAGGCAAGCCGCAGTCCATTCATAAATTGGGCAGGATGAATGCTGGAAGCTTTCTACTAGACAGTACACATCCATTGATGCATTCTCTTTTCTAATGTCTACAACCACGGACACAGTGCGATACACAGACATAGCAACACTCGCCTTGTCAAAAGACTTGCTAGAAACAGTCCACTCCAAACCAAACAAACTGCCTTTCCTAGCTCTTCTCAGAACATGAGACCAAACCACAAACTCACACCCACACCCACAAAGCCACCTCCTTCCCCCAAGGAGGTCTGTGACTACCCGCAGTGTCCTCTGACTGGTGGGCCATACTATGTTCCCCCGAAATGGCCTGTCCTGTCTCAGATCTGGCCTCCTTGGCCAATTCTGTGAAGTTGTCAGGAGCCAGGGGTGAGCCACTACCTGCTTTCTCAGGAAAGACCCGCTTCAGAGCTTTCCTGGCAATTGGCCATCCTCACATCTGTAGGTACCAAGAAAGACTGACTCTGTCCTTGGTAAATCCAAACAAGTGAGCCCACTGGGACTGGCACTGGGACTTCCTCTGGGTGCCTGGATTCCTGGATCCCAAGTTCAGAGAGTTCCATCACCAAGGAAGTGTGGTGAGGTCACTTCCTTCAGGAACTGAATGAGGTCACTGCCTTGGAAACCACTTTGTCCTAACTGTTGCTTCCAAGGGTCCTATGAGATGGAGGCTGCCCCTGCTTCCTGTGACACTTTAACAAGTTAGAATGGTATATCAACCATAGGCACCCAGGAAAAGCTCTCCACACAGGCCTGGCTTGGTCCATCTTGTCTACATTAAGAAGAGAGAGGCTCATTCAGACACATCCCTTCATCCTGACCAGGTTGTTTGCCACGGAAGATGACTTTTGCTCTCTCAGGTCCTTCCTAGCTGCCTACATCTTCTCCAGGGATCATTTCTGCATGGACCTTTGAGGTTCTCAGCAGGTGGAACATCCCCTACATTCCTGTATTGTAAGACCAACTCTATCCCTGCTCTTTTGTAAAGTTAGATTGAGGGAAGAGTGAATGCTTGGGGTTAAGAACATGTTCGATTTGGGTTAGAAATCATTCTGCTGGATGAAGAATGGTATTGGGAACCTGTGATATTTATAATAATATAGAGGTGAAATATATGTATGAAAACAGAAATCTAAGTAAGATTTGAAGCCCAGAAGGGCATTGGGCCCTTGATTGGGATACTTAGCTTTGAATTACATTCTGTACAGATGTCTCTGATAAATCCATATACAATTGCATAGGACCTTGTACCTTGGATGAGTGAATGTAGAAGAGAACATCCAGTCTAAAAAGGATCGTAGGTAAGAATAGGAAGATAGTCGGTAGGTTTAGGAAGAAGAGTCAGTATAAAATTTGGACCAAAAGTACTTTATCAATAGGGTGTCTATTAGAGAGTGAATGTAAATGTCAGCACATGTGAAGAGTTAGTCACAATGATAAACTGGGGAAAATATGTAGGAAATCAGATATCAATAGACACATTAGAAAATCAGGCAAAGTATAAAGTGAGTGATAGGATTAGATATTTTCAACAGTGTTGAGGTTGAATATATAATCTTAGGAAAAAAGAAATGTCCAGTCACCAATAGGGTTGACATTGGATAACATTAGGCAACCTGGACAAGGATGATTTTAGTAATCCATGCTCACTTTCCAATTAGGCTTTGGTACAATAATAAGTGTGACCTTTACATTTTGTGTCCAGAATATCACTGTGATAAATTGTATATGTAGATCAGAGACATGAGTAATTTCTTCCACCTTATCTGGAAGTAATATGTTGAAGATGTATTAATTAATATTTGGGGGTACAAATATGTGTACCCTGGGTCTATGAATATAGAGAAAATGCATGAATAAACAATACTGTGAATAAATCTTATAACTGGTTCCAATTTACATAATGGATTGAATTGATATCTGAAAATATATAGGAAATCTTATATTAATACAGAATCATTCATTCCAACCAGTTATACATCTAATGGCAATATTAGGGGTATGCTTTACTATGAAGGGTGTGTGAATTTTGGTTCAAAAAGTGATTATGGAAATGGAAAATAATGTGTTTTGAAAGACGTCTCATGAAAATACTAGTCAAAAAACATAGAGGAATACATGTGTTCTGAAGCAGGAAGTGATAGAAAGTGAACCAAATACTTAGAACTTTGGAACTTGAGGATGAAATAGATATCCTATGATGTGCATCAACTGAAGGAATAGTAATGTATCAGTGTTGAATAAAAATGAAAATCAAAATACATATCATGTCCCCTACAAATCTACTTGGATTGATGTTCATCTGGGTCAGTTACTGTAGAAAGATTTGGATTCAAATTCTCCATCCACTGAAGTTAGTTTTCAGTACTAGGAAACAAATATGTATCTCAGGTGGATGAATATTTCTGAGAATAATCTTGTGAAAAGTTGATTATAAATCCACATATATGAACATGAATGAATTTCGAGAGTATATAATAAGACACATATATTTCATATTTTGAAAAATCTGGAGAGTGTGTGTGTGTATATATATATATATATATATATATATATATATATATATATACAGACAGAGAGACATTAAATAGTCCTAATATATATGCCAATCAAAATTCATCATGAAATATATATCATCCAGAGATCTATAAATATTTATTCTTTTGAACATGAATTTATGTATCATGTTGTTCAAGTAGAAATCTCACCAATAGTTTGAATTTTCAGTTCCTACAGCGTTTAGGAGGAGTGATCTCTTCTCATAGTTTGTATCTACCAAGTCAGGCACCTCAGAAGAAGGTATGTGGGATACCAGGTAGGATTCTATATGTTCATGTAAAAGTACATGTGTTGAAAAGGCTACAGAGAAAGGGAGACAGGAATTCACATATTTGTTAACTTTCAAACACAATGAGAACTATTTCTATTAAATTGGACTAGATTTATAACACCTCCCCTTTATACTTCAAAAGTCAAGTGCAACTATACACCATTCCTCCTCTGAACTGCTTGTATTTCTATTCTGTTTGGGTTATTTTTTTCCATCATATTAGGATTCGTAGTCAGAGTCTAGTAGGGTATGGGTTAGTGTCAGGGATTGACTATTTCTAATGAAATATAGGAAAATGAATCCAATCTGTATGCAAATATGGGCAACACAAAAATCTTCCCACTCTCATCCAGAACAATGCCTTGACATTACCTTTGCCCCAAGTAAGACGCAATTCGAGGAAAAGAGTTAGAAAATCTTTGAATACATATGTGGAATGAAAAATGCTCAGGAGTTCACAACCTTGGAAGGTGGTAGAGGAGTTTCCATAAGTAAGGGACAGGGGAATCACTCCACAAACGTGGAGGTCTGCTGGCCTAAAGACTTCTTGAGAAACTGCCTCTGAGGTTGGGCACTTGAAATATATGTTGTGGTCAGGAGCTTTAGCTGCATTTGTAGTAAGACCATCAAAGCTGGGTCTGCATCTATGTGACCTGGTGGACAAGGTTTCTGATTTTCCAATGAACATGAGGCAGAAGTGCTGAATTCTCTCTTTGTAGGTAAACATTGGCCACTGGAGGCTATGTGTCTCCCCGTGTGGACTGTGAAGCCATTTGGTCATCCTCTACTTTTCCTGGTGATTCTTGCTGCTGCACTGAAAGTTTGGTATTTGCTTCATGAAATACAAGGAGTTCAACTGGGACACAGTGCTGGAGGGAGTTCTGTCACGTGTGGTGCTTCAGGGTGCTAGGAGAATGCACCAACCAGTCTTCTATCCCACAGAGCGTGTCCCCTTCACCCTAGCAACCTTATTCTGAACATTGCCCTGAAACCTCTCGATATATCAAGATGCCTTTACATATAATGTTCTGCTGGCTGCACGATGTCAGTCACAAGCTATTTGGAAGCAAATGTCGGATCCACATGGCCCTACCACAGATGTTGTATCACACACCTGCACACCTCTGCTCTAGACTCACTACTCAGCAAGCCCCAACTTACTGGCATCTCTGTTCTACACCATTTCCATGCAACCCAGTCAATCAAGGCACCTGTCTGGTACACTCATGATTAGCAACAGGACATCCAAAGGTTCTCAAGTGCCACCTGGACATGGGAATTTCAAAAATTTCAGACTATTTATCTACCCATTTATAAAGAATGAAGTTGGAGGCACTGTGGGTTTCCATTCATTCAGGAACCATGAAATGGTGGGGAAGATCATTTCAATTAAAGGTGAAGAACTCTCTCAAAAAAGGCTTACCACAGAGTGGCTAAAAGGTCACATGAAGCCAGGCCCACTGAGGTCTTCAATGTGAGGTCCATGAGTGTTTTGACTGTCTACCATGGCTGCCAGTTCATTAAGAATAAAATCATGTGATATCCTGGCTGAGATTCCCAGTGCTCTGTGGAAAGCCAACCTGGGCCTAGATCTCAGTTTCCAACGGTGAATCTCATGTGTGGCCTACTAAAATCTCAACACAATTCATGGCAATACTTCTCTGAGGTCAGTGCCAGAACTCAGTCTCGAAGGGGAATCACACCAGAGTTCAAGCGTTGGTGGACACAGTCATCTCTTCCAACTGCCACAAAAATGACCTCAATTCCAACCAAAACACTGCCACATGGCCCTCATCTTCCTCTATATAGACACTCATCATAACCTCTGGCTGGAGGTTTCAATCAGGGGCGCAGCCCAAGACAGTGTCCACATTAAGCTCCCTTGCCCATCATTTGCCTCATATCAGGGTGGCCTGGACACCCTTCCTGTGAAGCAGGAGTGATCAAATACACTTTCCTTAATACTGCTCTGCTTCTCCAATTTGAGGCCTACTGATTGCAGGATACAGATTCTTTGTGTGAATTGGAGTCTATCCTGAAGTGTGGCCAGAATTCAGGAAGAAAGCAGGAACATACAACGATAGTAGATGTTACCCATGCATAAGGCAAGCCACAGTCCATTCATCAATTGGGCAGGATGAATACTGGGAAGCTTTCTACTAGACAGGAGACATCCATTGATGCATTCTCTTTTCTAATGTCTACAACCAGGAAATCAGTGGGTTACACAAACATAGAAACACTCACCTTGTCAAAAGACTTCCAAGAAACAGTCCACTACATACTAAACAAACTGACTTTCCTACCTATTCTCAGAACATGCGACAAAACCACAAACTCACACCCACACCCACAATGGCACCTACTTCCCCTAAGTAGGTCTGTGACTACCCGGAGTGTCGTCTGACTTTTGGGCCATACTATGTTCCCCCAAAATGGACTGTCTTGTCTAAGATCTGGCCTCATTGGCCAACTCTGTGAAGTTGTCAGAAGCCAGCTGTGAGCCACGACCTGCTTTCCCAGGAAAGGCCCCTCTTCAGATCTTTGCTGGCATTTGGCCATCCTCACATCAGCAGGTACCAAGAAAGACTGACTCTTTCCTTGGTAAATCCAAACAAGTAAGCATACTGGGACTGGGACTGGGACTGCCTCTGGGTGCCTGGCTTCCTGAATCCCAAGTTCAGAGAGTTCCATCACCAAGGAAGTGAGGTGAGGTCACTTCCTTCAGGAACTGAATGAGGTCAGTGCCTTGGAAACCACTTTGTCCTAACATTTGCTTCCAAGGGTCCCATGAGATGGAGGCTGCCCCTGCTTCCTTTGACACTTTCACAAGTTAGAATGGTGAATCAACCATGGGCACCAAGGAACAGCTCTCCACACAGGCGAGGTTTGGTCCATCTTGTCTACATTAAGAAGAGAGAGGCTGATTCAGACACATCCCTTCATCCTGACCAGGTTGTTTGCCATGGAAGATGACTTTTGCACTCTCAGGTCCTTCCTAGCTGCCTACATCTTCTCCAGGGATCATTTCTGCATGGATATTTGTGGTTCTCAACAGGTAGGATATCCCCTCTATTCCTGTATTTTTAGACACTCAACTCTGTCCCTGCTCTTAGGTAAAGTCAGATTGAGGGAACAGTGTATGGTTATGGTTAAGGACATTTTCAATTTGGGTCAGGAATCATTCTGCTGGATGAAGAATGATATTGGGAACCTGCAATATTTATAATAATATATAGGTGAAATATATGTATGAAAACAGAAATCTAAGTGAGATTTGAAGGCCAGAAAGGCATAGGGCCTTTGAATATGATAGTTAGCTTTGAATGACATTCTGCACAGATGTCTGAGATAAATTGATATGCAATGGCATAGGACCTTGTACCTTGGATGATATAATGTAGAAGAGAAAATCCAGTCAAAAAGAGATAGTAGGTAAGATTAGGAAGATACTCAGTAGGTTTAGGAATAAGAGTGAGTATAAAATTTAGACCAAAAGTTTTTTAGCAATAGGGAGTCGTTTAGAGAGTGAATGTAAATGTCAGCACAGGTGAAGAGTCAGTCACACTGATGAACTGGGGAAAAATATGTAGGAAAGCAGATATCAATAGAGACATTAGGAAATCAGGCAAAGTATAAAGTGAGTGATAACTTTAGACATTTTCAACAAGGTAGATATTGAATATATAATATTAGGAGGAAAAAATATCTAGTCACCAATAAAATTGACATTTGAGAGCATTAGGCACTGGACAAGAATGTTTTTAGTAATCCATGCTCACTTTCCAATTAGGCTTTGGTACAATCAAAAGTGTGACCTTTGCATTTTGTATCCAGAATATCACTGTGGTAAAATGTATATGTAGATCAGGTGACATGAGTATTTCTTCCCCTATTTCCTGGAGGAATATGTTGAAGATGTATTAATTAGTATTTGGGGGTACAAATAGGTGTACCCTGGGTCTATGAATATAGAAATAATGCATGAATAGACCATAGAGTGAATAAATAATATAACTGTTTCCAATATATATAATACATTGAATTGAATTGATATCTGAAAATATATCAGAAATCTTATATTGATACACAATCATTCATTCTAACCAGTTATACATCTAATGGTAATATTAGGGTTATGGTTTACCATGAAGGGTGTGTGAGTTTTGCTTCAAAAGTGATTATGGAAATGGAAAATAATGTGTTTGGAAAGAAGTCCCATGAACAAACCAGTCAAGAAACATGGAGGAATACATGTGTTCTGAAGCAGGAAGTGATTGAAAGTGAACCAGATACCTAGAACTTTGGAACTTGAGGATGAAATATATATCCTATGATGTGCACCAACTGAAGAAATTGTAATGTACCAGTGTTGAATAAAAATGAAGGTCAAAATACATATCATGTCCCATAGAAATCTACTTGGATTGATGTTAAACTGGGTCAGTTACTGTAGAAAGATTAGGATTCCTATGCTTCATCCACTGAAGTTAGTTTTCAGTACTAGGAAACAAATATGTATCTCAGGTGGATGAATATTTCTGAAAATAATCTAGTGAAACATTGATTATAAATCCACATATATGAACATGAATAAATGTAGGGATTGTATAATAAGACACATATATTTCATATTTTGAGAAATCTGGAGAGTGTGTGTGCATATATATATATATACACACAAAACACACACAGACATTAAAAAGTCGAAATATATATGCCAATGGAAATTCACTATGAAATATATATCATCCACAGATCCATAAATATTCATTATACTGAACATGGATTTATGTATCATGTTGTTCAAGTAGGAAGCTCACCCAAAGGTAGAATTTTCAGTTCCAACAGCGTTTAGGAGAAGTGATCTCTTCTCACAATTTGTATCTGCCAAGTCAGCCAACTCACAAGAAGGTATATGGGATATCAAGTAGGATTCTATATGTGCATAAAAAATACATATGATTAATAGGCTACAGAGAAATGGAGACAGGAATTCACATATTTGTTAACTTGAAAAACACATGGAGAACTATTTCTATTAATTTCGACTAGATTTATAACACCTACCTTTTATAATGCAAAAGGCAAGTGCAACTATACACCATGACTCCTCTGAACTGCTTGTATTTCTATTCTGTTTGGGTTATTTTTCTCCATCATATTAGGATTCGTAGTCAGAGTTTAGTAGGGTATAAGTTAGTGTCAGAGATTCAGTTTTTAAAATGGAAAATATGAAAATGAATCCAATGTGTATGCAAATACGGACTACACACAAATCTTCCCACTCTCATCCAGAACAATGCTTGGACAGTACCTTCGTAGCAACTAAGACTCAATTCCAGGAGAAGAGTTAGAAAAGCAGTGAATACATATGCCGAATGGATAATGCTCAGGAGTTCACAACCTTGGAGGTGGTAGAGAAGTTTCCATAAGGAAGGGACAGGGTAAACACTCCACAAAGATGGAGCTCTGCTGGCCTAGAGTTCGTGAGAAACTGCCTCTGAGGTTGGGCACTTGAAATATATGTTGTTGTCAGGAGCTTTAGCTGCCTTTGTAGTAAGACCATCAAAGCTGGGTCTGCATCTATGTGACCTGGAGGACAAGGTTTCTGATTTTCCAATGAACATGAGGCAGAAGTGCTGAATTCTATCTTTGTAGGTAAACAGTGGCCACTGGAGGCTAAGTGTCTCCCCGTGTGGATGTGAAGCCATTTGGTCATCCTCTACTTGTCGTAATGTTTCTTGCTGCTGCACTGGGAGGTTGGTATTTGCTTCATGAAATACAAAAAGTACAACTGGGACACAGTACTGGAGGGAGTTCTGTCACGTGTGGTGGGTCAGGTTCCTAGGAGAATGCACAAACCAGTCTTCTATCCCAGAGAGCTTGCCCCCTTGACCTTAGCAACCTGATTCTGAACATTGCCCTGAAATCTCTCCATATAACAGGTCCTCTGGGACCTGCTTTCCCTGGCCCTGCTCCCCTCAGCCCTTTTTCCCCTGTGTCTTACTTCCCCTGGTCCTTCTCCCCTGGGCCCTGCTCCCCTAGGCCAGGCTCCCTCTGGTGCTGCTTTTCTGGGCACTGCCTCCTCTGGCCCTAATCACCTGGTCCTGATCTCCTTGGGCCCTACTACACCTGGTCCTGCTCCCCATGGTCCTGCTTTCAAGCACACTGCTCTCCCGACCCTGCTCCTCCTGGCCTTTCTCCCCTGAACCCTGCTCCTACCTGGACTAAGCTCTCCCTTGACCTTGCTACCCCTGGACATGGTCTCCCCAGAGCTGTGCTCCCTCTGGTCCTAATTTCCTGGGGACTTCTCACCATGGCATTGCTCCCCATAGCCTCTGTTCCCCTGGCCTAATCCCCTGGTCCTGCTATCCTTGGGCCCTGATTCACCTTTTCCTGCTACCCATGGCCCTGCTCCCCATGGGCACAGCTTCCCGGGGCCCTGCTCCCTCAGGTCCTGCTTTCCTGGCCAGTGCTCCCCACAACTCTGCTCCTCTGATACCTGTTCCCCCTGGCCCTGCTACCTTGGGCCCTGAAACCCCTGTGTCCTGCTACCCCTGGCCCTGCTCCCATGGGCTCTGCTCCACTGGGCAATGCTCCCTCTGGCCCTCCCTCTTCAGGTTCCTGCTCCCCCTGGTCCTGCTTCACCAGACACCACTCCCTCTGGCCCTGCTCCCCTAGGACCTACTCCCTCTAGCCCTGCTCCCCTGAACCCTACTCCCCTCTGTCCCTGCTCCTCTGGGCCCTGCTCCTATTTGTGCTCCACTCCCCCTGGGCCCTGCACACCCTGGGTTCTGTTCCCCCAGTCCAGGTTCATACTTCTGTTCTGTTCCCTGCTCCCTCTGGCCCTGTTCCCCTGACCCTGTTCACCCTGTCCTGCTCCCCTGGGCCCTGTTCCTCCATGGGTCCTGCTCCCTCTGGTCCTTCTTCCCTGGGCGCTGCTCTCCTGGGCATTGCTCCCATGGGCCCTGCTCTCCCTGGCCGCTGCTCCCTCTGATTCTACTTTCCTAGGCACTGCTCCCCCAAGCTCTGCTCCCCTGGGCCCTGGTCCCCTGGGACCTTCTCTCCATGGCCCTGCTCCCTGGGTCCTGCTACTCCTGTGTCTGGCACCCCTGATCCTGCTTTCCTGGACCCTACTCCCCTGGGCCATGCTATACTCTGGCCAAGGTCCCCTAGGCCATGCTCCCTCTGGTCCTGCTCCCCCTAGGCCCTGATACTCCTGACTCTGCTCCCCTTGGGCCTGCTTCCCCCTAGGCTCTGCCCCATCTGTGCCCTGCTCTCCTTTGACCCTGCTCCTTCTTGTCTTGCTTCACTGGACCCTGCTCCACTTGGCCCTGCTCCCTCAGGCTGTGTTTCCCCTAGCCCTGCTTCCTGGGCCCTGCTCACCTAGGCCTTACTTCCTCTGGTCCTGATTTTCTGGGCCTTGCTCCCTCAGGCCCTTCTCCCTTGGACCCTGCTTTCCTGGGCCTGCTTCTCCTGGACCTGCTCTGCTAGGCCCTGCTCCTGCTGAGCCCTGCTCTTCTGAGCCCTGCTCCCCCTGATCCCTTCTCTCCCTGGGCCCTGCTCCCCCAGGCCCTTAACCACTTACTCTGCAACTCCAGGGCCCTGTTTCCCCTGGCCCTACTCCCCCTTTCCCTGCTTCTCCTGGGCCTGCTTCCCCAGGCCCTGCTCCCCTTGGTGCTGCTCTCCCTGAGCACTTGCCACTGACCCTGCTCCCCCTAGCCCTTGTATCCCTGGCTCTGCTCCCTCTGGTTCTGCTCCCCTGGACCCTGCTCCTCTGAGACCTGCTCGCCCTGTCCCTGCTACCCTGGGCTCTGATCCCCCTGAGTATTTCTTCCCCTGGCCCTGCACCCCTGTGCCCAGCAACCCCTGTGTCCTGCTTCACCTGGCCTTGCTCCCCATGGGCCCTGCTCTTCCTGGCCCTAATCCCCTGGCCCTGCTCGCCCTGTCCCTCCTCTCCTGGGCCCTGCTTCTCCTGTCCCTGCGCCCCTGGGTAATGCTACTTCCAGGTCCTGCTTCCCTGTGCCCTACTCCCCATGGACCCTTCTTCCCTTGGGCCCTGCTCCCCTGGTCTTACTCCTCATGGGCCCTGCTCCCCTGGTCTTACTCCTCATGGGCCCTGCTCACCAGGCCCTGTTCCCCCTGACTCTGGTCCCCCTTGGCCATACTCCCTGAGCCCTGCTCCCCTGAATTCTGCTCCAACTAGACCCTGCTTCCCCGGGCCCTGCTCCCCCTGGTACTGCTCACCCTGGGCCCTTCTCCCCCTGGCCCTGCTCCCTCTGGCCCTTTTCTCTCTGGATCTGCTCCCCTGACTCTGCTTCCCTGGGCCTTGCTCCTCTGGCATCTTCTCTCCCTGGTCCTACTACTCTGGGCCCTGCTATCACTGTGTACTGTTACCCCTGTACCTACTCCCCTGAGCCCTGCACCCATGATTCCTGATCCCCATGGTCCTACTTTCCCGGGCCCTCCTCCTCCTGGCCCTGTTCTACAGGCCTTGCTCCACCTTGGCCATGCTCCCTGAGCCCTGCTACCCTGGGTTATGCTCCACCTGGGCCCTGCTTCCCCCTGGGCCCTGCTCCCCCTGGTCCTGCATTTCTGGGCCCTGATTCTCCTGACCATGCTCCCCTAGGCCCAGCTACCCTGAGCCATGCTCCCTGGGCCCTCCTCCCCATGGTTCTACTCCCCCTGCACTGGTTTCCCTGTGTCCTGCTCTCCAGGGCCCTGCTTCCTTTGGGCCCTGTTCAACATGGTCCTTCTCCCCATGGGCCCTGCTCCACTGACCCTGCTACCTCGACCCTATTTCCTGTAAGCCCTTCTCACCCTAGCCTGGATCTCCTGGGTCCTGTTCACCGTAGGCCTCCTCTCCTTGAGCCATGCTCCACCTGGTCCAGCTCCTCCTGGGCCCTGCTTTCCCTGGCCCTGCTCACCCTGGCCCTACTTTCTGTGGGCTCTTCTCCTAGCCTGGCTCTCCTGGGCCCTGTTTCCCGTAGGCCTCCTCTTCATGGGTCATGCTCCACCAGGTCTGGCTCCTCCTGGGCCCTGCTCCCCCTAGCCCTGCTCCCCTAGGCACTACTCACCCGGGTCCTGATCCCATGGGCCCTCCTCTCCTGGGCCCTGCTTCCCCTGGCCCTGCACCCCTGGGCCCTGTAACCCCTGTGTCCTGCTTTCCCTGGCCCTGCTTTCATGGGCTCTGCTCCGCTGGGGCATGCTCCCTCTGGTCCTGCTTCCCCGAGATCCTGCTCCCCCTAATGCAGCTTCACCAGACCCCACTTCCTCTGTCCCTGTTCCCCTAGGCCCTACTCCCTTTAGCCCTGCTCCCCTGGGCCCTGATCCCCTCTGGCCCTGCTCCTCTGGGCCCTGCTCCCCTTTGTGCTCCACACCCCTTGGGCCCTGCACACCCTGGGTTCTGTTCCCCTGGTCCAGGTTCATAGCACCCTGCTCCCTCTGGCCCTGTTCTTCTGGCCCTGTTCACCCTGTCCTGCTCCCCTCGACCCTGTTTCTCCCTGGGGCCTGCTCCCTCTGGTCCTGCTTCCCTGGGCGCTGCTCCCCCTGGCATTGCTCCCATGGGCCAGGCTCTCCCTGGCCCCTGCTTCCTCTTGTTCTGCTTTTCTAGGCACTGTTCCCCAAGCTCTGCTCCCCTGGCCCTGCTCCTTCTGGCTGTGTTTCCCCTAGCCCTGCTCCCCTGGGCCCTGCTCACCTAGTCCTTACTCCCTCTGGTCCTGGTTTTTTGGGCCTTGCTCCCTCAGGCCCTTCTCCCTTGGGCCTTGCTTTCCTAGGATTGCTTCTCCTGGACCTGCTCTGCTGGGTCCTGCTCCTGCTGAGCCCTGCTCTACAGAGCCCTTCTCCCCCTGGTCCCTTCTCTCCCTGGTACCTGCTCCCCCAGTCACTTAACCACTTACTCTGCATCTCCAGGGCCCTGTTCCCCCTGGCCTTGCTCCCCCTGTCCCTGCTTCTCCTGGGCGTGCTTCCCCAGGCCCTGCTCCCCTTGGTGCTACTCTCCCTGAGCGCTTGCCTCTGACCCTGCTCCCCCTGACCCTTGTATCTCTGGCTCTACTCCCTCTGGTTCTGCTCCCATAGACCCTACTCCTCTGCGACCTGCTCACCCTGTCCCTGCTACCCTGGGCCCTGCTCCCCCTGAGTATTTTTCCCCCTGGCCCTGCACCCCTGTGCCCAGCAACCCCTGTGTCCTGCTTCGCCTGGCCCTGCTCCCCATGGGCCCTGCTCTTCCTGGCCCTAATCCCCTGGCCCTGCTCGCCCTATCCCTGCTCTCCTGGGTCCTGCTTCCCTTGTCCCTGCTCCCCTTGGCCATGCAACTTCCAGGCCCTGCTTCCCTGTGACCTACTCCCCATGGACCCTTTTTCCCTTGGGCCCTGCTCCCCTGGTCTTGCTCTTCATGGGCCCTGCTCACCGGACCCTGTTCTACCTGACCCTGGTACCCCTTGGCCGTGCTCCCTCAGCCCTGCTTTCCTGGGTTCTGCTCCCCCTGGGCCCTGCTTCCCCGGGCCCTGCTCCCCCTGGTACTGCTCACCCTGGGCCCTTCTCCCCCTGGCCCTGCTGCCTCTGGCCCTTTTCTCTCTGGATCTGCTCCCCTGGCTCTGCTTCCCTGGGCCTTGCTCCTCTGGCATCTTCTCTCCCTGGTCCTACTAACCTGATTGCTGCTATCACTGTGTACTGTTCCCCCTGTACCTACTCCCCTGAGCCTTGCACCCATGTGTCCTGCTCCCCATGGTCTTGCTTTCCTGGGCCCTGCTCCTCCTGGCCCTGCTCCCCTGGCCCTGCTCCACCTTGGCCGTGCTCCCAGAGCCCTGCTACCCTGGGTTCTGCTCCCCCTGGTCCCTTTTTCCCCTGGGTTCTTGTTCCCCCTGGTCTTGCATTTCTGGGACCTGATTCTCCTGACCATGGTCCCCTGGGCCCAGCTCCCCCGAACCATGCTCCCTGGGCCCTCCTCCCCATGGTTCTCCTCCCCCTGCACTGGTTTCCCTGTGTCCTGCTCTCCTGGACCCTGCTTCCTTTGGGCCCTGTTCAACATGGTCCTTCTCCCCATGGGCCCTGCTCCACTGACCCTGCTACCCCGACCCTATTTCCTGTAGGCCCTTCTCACCCTAGCCTGGAACTCCTGGGTTCTGTTCCCCATAGGCCTCCTCTCCTTGGGCCATGCTCCACCTGGTCCAGCTCCTCCTGGGCCCTGCTTTCCCTGGCCCTGCTCACCTTAGCCCTACTTTCTGTGGGCTCTTCTCCAAGTCTGGCTCTCATTGGCCCTGTTCCCCTTAGTCCTCCTCTTCATGGGTCATGCTCCACCTGGTCCGCTCTTCCTGGGCCCTGCTCCCCCTGGCCCTGCACCCCTAGGTACTACTCGCCCAGGTCCTGCTCCCATGGGCCCTCCTCTCCTGGACCCTGCTTCCCCTGGCCCTGCTCCCCTGGGCCCTGCAACCCCTGTGTCCTGCTCTCCCTGGCCCTGCTTTCATGGGCTCTGCTCCGCTGGGCCATGCTCCCTCTGGCCCTGCTTCCCCGAGATCCTGCTCCCCCTGGTCCAGCTTCAGCAGACTCCACTCCCTCTGGCCCTGCTCCCCTAGGCCCTACTCCCTCTAGCCCTGCTCCCCGGGGCCCTGCTGCCCTCTGGCCCTGCTCCTCTGGGCCCTGATCCTCCTTATGCTCCACTCCCCATGGGCCCTGCACACCCTGGGTTCTGTTCTCCTGGTCCAGGTTTATAGCACCCGACTCCCTCTGGCCCTGTTCCCCTGGCCCTGTTCACCCTGTCCTGCTACCCTGGGCCCTGTTCCTCCCTGGGGCCTGCTCCCTCTGGTCCTGCTTCCCTGGGCGCTGCTCCCTCTGGCATTGCTCCCATAGGCCCTGCTCTCCCTGGCCCCTGCTCCCTCTGGTTCTGCTTTTCTAGGCACTGTTCCCCAAGCTCTGCTCCCCTGGGCCCTGTTTCCCTGAAACATTCTCTCCCTGGCCCTGTTCCCTGGGGCCTGCTACTTTTGTGTCTAGCTCCCCCTGGTCCTGCTTTCCTGGGACCTGCTCCCCTGGGCCATGCTATACCCTGGCCCAGGGCCCCTAGGCCATGCTCCCTTTGGTCCTGCTCCCCCTAGGCCCTGATATTCCTGACTCTGCTCCCCTTGGGCCTGCTTCCCCCTAGGCTCTGCCCCATCTGTGCCCTGCTCTTCATTGGCCCAGCTCCTTCTGGTCCTGCTTCACTGGACCCTGCTCCATTTGGCCCTGCTCCCTCTGGCTGTGTTTCCCCTAGCCCTTCTCCCCTGGGCCCTGCTCACCTAGGCCCTACTCCCTCTGGTCCTGCTTTCCTGGGCCTTGCTCCCTCAGGCCCTTCTCCCTTGGGCCCTGCTTTCCTGGGCCTGCTTCTCCTGGACCTGCTCTGCTGGGTCCTGCTACTGCTGAGCCCTGCTCTTCTGAGCCCTGCTCCCCCTGGTCCCTTCTCTCCCTGGGCCCTGCTCCCGCAGTCCGTTAACCACTTACTCTGCATCTCCAGGGCCCTGTTCCCCCTGGCCTTGCTCCCCTTTTTCCTGCTTCTCCTGGGCCTGCTTCCCCAGGCCCTGCTCCCCTTGGTGCTACTCTCCCTGAGCGCTTGCCTCTGACCCTGCTCCCCCTGACCCTTGTATCTCTGGCTCTACTCCCTCTGGTTCTGCTCCCCTGGACCGTGCTTCTCTGCGACCTGCTCACCCTTTCTCTGCTACCGTGGGCCCTGCTCCCCCTGAGTATTTCTCCCCCTGGCCCTGCACCCCTGTGCCCAGCAACCCCTGTGTCCTGCTTCACCTGGCCCTGCTCCCCATGGGCCCTGCTCTTCCTGGCCCTAATCCCCTGGCCCTGCTCGCCCTATCCCTGCTCTCCTCCGTCCTGCTTCCCATGTCGCTGCTCCCCTGGGCCATGCTCCTCTCAGGCCCTGCTTCCCTGTGACCTACTCCCCATTGACCCTTCTTCCCTTGGGCCCTGCTCCTCTGGTCTTGGTCTTCATGGGCCCTGCTCACCAGGCCCTGTTCCCCCTGACCCTGGTCCCCCTTGGTCGTGCTTCCTGAGCCCTGATCCCCTGGGTTCTGCTACCCCTGGGCCCTGCTTCCCCGGGCCCTGCTCCTCATGATACTGCTCACCCTGGGCCCTTCTCCCCCTGGCCCTGCTGCCTCTGGCCCTTTTCTCTCTGGATCTGCTCCCCTGGCTCTGCTTCCCTGGGCCTTGCTCCTCTGGCATCTTCTCTCCCTGGCCCTACTACTCTGGGCCCTGCTATCACTGTGTACTGTTCCCCCTGTACCTACTCCCCTGAGCCCTGCACCCATGTGTCCTGCTCCCCATGGTCCTGCTTTCCTGGGCCCTGCTCCTCCTGGCCCTGCTCCCCTGGCCTTGCTCCACCTTGGCCATGATTCCTGAGCCCTGCTACCCTGGGTACTGCTCCCTCTGGGCACTTTTTTCCCTGGGCCCTGCTCCCCCTGGTCCTGCATTTCTGGGCCCTTATTCTCCTGACCATGCTACCCTAGGCCCAGCTACCCTGAGCCATGCTCCCTGGGCCCTCCTCCCCATGGTTCTACTCCCCCTGCACTGGTTTCCCTGTGTCCTGCTCTCCTGGGCCCTGCTTCCTTTGGGCCCTGTTCGCCATGGTCCTTCTCCCCATGGGCCCTGCTCCCCTGACCCTGATACCCTGACTCTATTTCCTGTGAGCCCTTCTCACCCTAGCCTGGATCTCCTGGGTCCTGTTTCCCGTAGGCCTCCTCTCCTTGAGCAATGCTCCACCTGGTCCAGCTCCTCCTGGGCCCTGCTTTTCCTGGCCCTGCTCAACGTGGCCCTACTTCCTGTGGGCTCTTCTCCTAGACTTGCTCTCCTGGGCCTTGTTCCCAGTAGGCCTCCTCTTCTTGGTTCATGCTCCACCTGGTCCGGCTCCTCCTGGGCCCTGCTCCCCCTGGCCCTGCTCCCCTAGGTACTACTCGCCAGAGTCCTGCTCCCATGCGCCCTCCTCTTCTGGTCCCTGCTTCCCCTGGCCCTGCTCTCCTGGTCTTTACTTCCCCTGACCCTGCTCCCCTGGTCCCTGCTCCCGATGTGTCCTTTTCCCCCTGGCCTTTCTCCCCTGGCCTATTTTCCCTCTTGTCCTGCCCCTCCCAGTCCATGCTCTTCATGGCCCTGTCCTCCTGCGCCCTGCTCCCCACTGGGCTCCTCTCCCCCTGAGTTCTGCTCCTCCTTGGCCCTGCTCCCCCTGGTCCTGCTTCCCTGGCCCCCACTGCCTCTGGCCATGCTCCCGCTGGCCCTGTTTCCCCTGGCCCATCTTCCCTGGAACTTATTCCCCTGGGCCCTGCTCACACTGTTCCTGCTCTCCCGGGGCCCTGGTCCTTCTGACCTTGATTCCCTTGGCCCTGCTCCCCCTTGGCCCTGTTCTTTGCCCTGCTCCCTCTGGTTCTGCTCCCCCAAGGCCTGCTCCCACTAGGACTTGCTCTTATTGGTCCTGCTCCCCATGGGCCCTGTTCCCCTGGCCTTGCTACCCCTGGCCCAACTCCCTGTGGGCTCTGTTCCCTCTAGGCCTGCTCTCCTGGGCCCTGCTGTAACTGGACCTCCTCCCCCTGCACCCGGCTCCCTTGGGGCCTGTTCTCCCCTGGCTGTGCTCCCCTGGGCTGTGCTCCCTGTGGTCCTGCTCCCCCTGGGCCCTCCTCTTCCCGGCCATACTCCCTTGGGTCCTCCTCCCCCTTGGGCCCAGCTCCCTCTGGGCCCTGCACCCCTTGTCCCTGCTTCCCCTGGTGCTGCGTCCCTTGGCCCAGTTCTTTCTGGCCCTGCTCCCCCAGTCAATGTTTCCCTTGGCCCTACTCCCCTAGGCCCTACTCCCCTGAGCCCTGCTTCTCTGTTTCCACTTTCCAGGCCCTGTTCCTCCTCGCACAGCTATCCATGGGCCCTGCTCCCCCTGGCCCTAATTCCCTGGTCCTGTTCCCCTTGGGCTCTGCTCCACTTGGTCCTGATAACCATGGCCATGCTCTCCATGGGCCCTGCTCCCCCTGCGATATTCCCCTGGCTCTGCTCCCCGTAGGCCTCCCTGCTCTCTGTTCCCTGCTTCTCCTGGGTCCTGCTCCCCTGCCCCTGCAATCCCTGGTCTTGCTTCCCCTGGGCCTACTCTCCTGGGCTCTGCTAACCCTGTTCCTTGCTTCTCCTCGCCCCTTCTCTCCCTGGCCCTGCTTCCCTGCTATATGCTCCCCTGGGACCTGCTCTCCCTGGCACTGCTCCCTGCGCCCTACTCTTTTCCCCCTGTCCCTGCTCCCCTAGGCCTTGCTCCCCCTGTGTCCTGCTCCGCCTGGCCCTGCTCTTCTGGGTTGTTCTCCCTCTGGTCCTGTTCCCTCCTGGGACCTGCTCCACCTGGCCCTACTCTTCTGGGCCTTGCTCCCCACTTGGGCTCCATTCCCCTTGAACCCTGCTCCCCCTTGACTCTGCTCCCCCTGGTCCTACTTCCCTAAACCCCATACCTCTGGCCCAGCTCCCCCTACCTTGGTCCCCCTGGCTCTGCTCCTCTTGGCCCTGCTCCCGCTGGTCTTGCTTCCCCGGGCCCTGCACTTCCTGGCCCTTCTCCCCAGGGCCCTGCTTCCCCCTGGCCCTGCTCCCCTGTACCCTGCTCTCCCTGGTTCTTCTCTGCCTGGCCATCGGTTTTCCTGTGTCCCGCTCCCCCTGGGACTTGCTACCCCTGAATCCTGCTCCCCATGTTCCTGCTTCCATGGGCCCTGCTCCCCATGCCCTGCTCCCCTGACTTGCTCCCCTGACTTGCTCCCCTGACTTGCTCCCCCAGGCCCTGCTCCTCTGGGGCCTGCTCTCCCTGGTTCTTCTCTGCCTGGTCATCAGTTTTACTGTGTCCCGCTCCCCCTGGGCTTTTCTACCCATGATTCCTGCTCCCCATGTTCCTGCTTCCCTGGGTACTGCTCCTCCAGCCCTGCTCTAATGAATTGCTCCCCCTGGCCTTGCTCCTCTGGGCCCTGCTCCCCTTGGCCATGCTCACCCTGGGCCATACTCCCCCTGGGCCTGCTCCCCCTGGACCTGCTCCCCATGTTTCCTACTCCCTTGTCCCCACTCCCCTTGGCCCTGCTCCTCTGAGCCCTGCTCTCGCTGGCACTGCTCCCCATGTTCCCTTCTCCCATGTCCTGCTCCCCGTGGCCCTACTCCCTGTGGGCTCTGCTACCCCTAGCCCTGCTTTGCTGAGTCTTGCTCCCCCTGTTTCTCCTCTCCCTGGGCCCTGCTCCCCCTGGCCCTGTTCCCCTGGATCCTCCCCTCCCAGTCCTACTCCCC